>NW_006408522.1:4400173-4414355 GCF_000296735.1 Chrysochloris asiatica
GAGACGATATACGATAGAATGAATGTAAAATTAATGTTCTCCCATGTAAACTATCACATAATTCACAATAAAACATTTAAGAAAAAAAAAAGTTGGCAGAGGACACGAACAGATACTTCATCAGACACATTTAAACACACGATGAAATGCTCTTTAATTAGTCATTGTTGTTAAATACTGGCGAAGTCAGTTTCGATTCATAGTGACCCCTATGTAGGCTTTCCAAGGACTGCCTGATGGGTTTGAACAGTTGACCGTAGGTTAGCAGTCCAGTACTTATCCTACAGCACCACACCAGGACTCCATTAGAGATTTAAATCAAAATGACAATGAGATACCATCTCACCCAAGCATTGATACCCACCCACTTCCAGGAAGCCAACAACTATGACTCCTAGTGGGACCCCACATAGTGCTTCCAAGAACATAAATCTTTACGGGAACAGCCAGTCTCTTCTTTCTCCTGTGGAGCTGTTGGTGTGTTTGAACTACCAATTTTGTGGTTAGCAGTCCAGTGCTTATCCTGTGTGCTATTAAGGCTCCCTAGTATTTAATGTTGTTGTTGTTAAGTTCTGTCAAGCCAATTCTGACTCATAGCAACCCTGTATACGGTTTCCAAGGAGTGGCTGGAGAATTTGAACTGCCAACCTTGTAGTTCAAACCAACCTAGTGGTCCAGTGCTTTATCCCACAGCGCCACACCAGGACTCCATCCCAGTATTAATAGCAAAATTCAAAATAACAGAAAACAACAAATGCTGATGAAGGTATGGAGAGACTGGAACCCTCTGCTGGTGGGACTGTAAAATGCTGTGATCACTGTAAGAAAACAGTATGGTACTTCCTTAAAAATTTGGAAATAAAAAATGCTGTATGATCCAGCAATTTCACTATTAGGTATATATCCTACAGAAATAAGAGGTATGCCATGAATACATACATACACACCCATGTGCATTGCACTTATTCGCAACAGCAACCTAAATATCCATCATGAATGAACAGATCAACAAACTATGGTACATACACAATGGAATACTACACAATGTTAAAGAGTAACAATGAATCTTCATAACATGGATGAACCTGGGGACATTATGCCTAGTGAAACTGGTTCAATCACAAAACAACAAATATTGTCTGAAGTTTATAAAGTCAAGAAAAGGTTTTCACACTAAAAGAAACATTCTTTTAACACATGTATTTACATATGCTATAAATATATTCATGAATACAGTAGCACATATATGGGGCAAGGTTAAGAAAACTTCTTAGCCATAACCAAATATCTTAAGGAAATTAATCTCTGGGCCTGGGGAACTCAGAGGAACATCAAGGTCAACTGGCACAACATAGTCCACAAAGGCAATGTATAACCTCCCACTGTGGTAGGATGGTGAGTACACCCTGGGGTCTTAAAAGCTTGTGAGCAGCCACGTACAGTGCAACTACTGGTCTCTCCCCATTCAGAACAAAGAAAACTGAAGAAAATCAAGGACACATGGAAACAATTATTGCAAAGGACTAATGAATCACTACTGACTGCTCTCAAAGGGCTTACATTAGAAAGCCTTGGATAGACAGGGAGAAAACTGTGAAGCAAAACTCAAATTGATAAAGAAAGGCCAGGTATATTGGCCAGATGAAACTGGTGAAATCTCTGAGACTATAGCCCTTTGTGACCTTTTAGGCCTTACCTGAGCTCACCCCTGTAGTGCAGTGAGTTAATGCATCTTCTAGCCATAGTCTTGGTAAACTCCTGCCAAACAACATTATTCCCCTGATGTGTGGGGGTAAGAGAATGCAGGAGAAGATGCTGACAGGATTCTATGATTTCAGCTATGAGTGATTAACAGGGTTAACTGTGATTGTAAAAATTTGGAACTCTGGCAATGGTGATGGTGTATTATAGAGTCTGTTCCAACTCATGCTGTTGTTGTTAAGTGACGTTGAGTCGGTTCCGACCCATAATGATCCTGTACGGGGTTTCTGAGGAGTGGCTGGTGAGCTTGAATTGCCAAACTTGTGGTTCAAACTGACTTTGCAGTCCAGTGCATTAACCCACAGCACCACACCACGATTCCATCTCATAGACCCCTACACAGGCTTTCAAAGGTTGTAAATGTTTATGGGAGCAGAAAATCTCATCTTTTTCCTGTGGAGTGGCTGGTAGTGCCAAACTGCTAACCTTGCAGGTTAGCAGCCCAATTCGCAACCCACTATGCTACCAGGGCTCCTAATGGGCATAAATGAACCATCTCTGAAGCAGGAATAGGGGGAATCTCACTCTCATCCTTTAATCCAGAATTCCCTGTGCATTGAATCTTTTCGACCCAGGGACATAAATCTGTGACATCAGAGGAGTGGCAGAGGAACATGCCTCAGCAGAACCAAGAGTCAGAGCATGAGCCAGAGCAATTGGTTTCACAGCCCATTTTCACAGCAAGTAAATCAGAGTCTCTTTGGGCAGGATGCTGGATTGCAGAGTAGGATGCCTCCAGGCACTAACTAGAAGAGCTAGGTTGGCTGACTCACAGAGCTAGAGTGGAGTGCCTCCAGTTGTGATGAGGCCTGTGGGTATTTATCAAGAGCTTTGTAACATTGCTTGGACAGAGAATGGCCTGCCTATGGGCACAGTTGAGAGACTGTCCTGACTGGAACAAGTGCACCCTAAACTGTATTTCTGACCCTGCATTGTGACCTGTTAACTTCCCTAATAAACCCCATAACTATAGGTGTCTGGGTTCTGTGTGGTCATTGCAATGAATTATCAAACCCATATGAAAAGTAGAGAGGGCTGTGGGAAGAATGGTTAATGTAATTTTTTCTTTTTTTGTACCCCCCCCCCATGACTCAGTTTTCAAGCAAACAATAACAAGTCTATAAAGTGAACACTATCACTAGGGAGGTATGCACTCCTTCGAACAATCTAGCATTCAAGATAAAAAGGACAGGATTTGACCAAGAACAAAGTTCAGAAAGCAAGAAGGATTAAGAAAGGCAGAGGAAACACAGGGAGGAAATCAGTAAGTGATGCTACATTGTGGGTATTACTGTTAATGACATGGAACAAAATGTAAGAATTGTTGAGTGGAAACCTGATTTGCTCTGCAAACCTCCACCCAATTCAAATTAAAAAAAAAAAAAAAGAAGAAGAAGAATAAGAAGAAAGAAATAAAAGCAAAGAAAAGCAAAGTAGCTACTATTTACGTAGAAGAAAACTATAAATACACATTGAAAAGTACATAGAACGTCTCTGGAAGTATAAAACTAGTAATGGTGTGATTTCCACGGAGGGAAATTGGATGACTGGGATTTGGGTGAGCGATAATAGTTTTTCATTGTATGCTCATTTTAGCTTTTGAATTTTGTGTATGTAATATCTATTCAAAAAAATTAAAATAAACATGATTATTTTTAGCAATACTGTTTTTAAATATTTCTTTTAGAAAAGCGTGTAGGTAATATCAGACTTAAAATGGCATACAAGAGGCAGACAGTACCATCTCTGAAAATCTGTGTAATTTCTTCTAGTAGGCAGTTCCCTATATTCAATTCAGAGTTTCAGAATTAACTGTGGTAGTTTAAAAATATATCCACAAATTCTTTGATATGTCTCCTCATGTAAAAGGTAGACCTCATCTTCTCCCTTCTTGAGTGTGGATGCACTTAGTGATTTGTTTCTAACAGAAAATAGCAAAAGTGATGGTGTGTGACTTCTGAGACTAGGTGATAAAAGACATTGTGGCTTCCTCCTTGCTTTAACTCTTGGGTTGCTTGTGCTGGGGCAAGTCAGCTGCCATATCAGAAAGTCTCAAACAATGCACAAGACAAGAAACTGAGGCCTCTTACTAATAGCTATGAAATTGAGCAATCTTGGAGGCAGTTTCTCCGGCCCCAGAGCAGCTTTCATGTTATTGCATTCCCAACAATACATGAGAGATTCCTACCTAAGCCACTCCTGATTTCCTGATCCATAAAAACTAGGCAAGCTCATACATGGGAAAAAGATGAGGCTTTCTGCTCCCGTACAGATTAACAGCCTCGGAAACCTTGTTCAGGGTCACTATGAGTCAGAACCGACTCCATGGCACATAACCACCACCACCATAATAGGCATTGGAGTACTGGTGTGGTGCCGTAGGATACGCAGTCAACCATCAGGTCTGTTTGAACCACAAGGTCAGTGGTTCAAACTCACTGCCACTCCTCGGAAACCCTATACAGGGTCTCAGTGAGTTGGAACTGACTCGATGACACTTAACAACAACAATAATAGGCATTAGGTAAATCTGATGCACAAGAGCTCTTTAAACAGTTCAAGAGCAAAGATGTCAGTTTGAGGAATGACCCAAGCCATCGTATTTTCAATAACCTCAGATGCATATGAATGTTGACAGTGAATAAGGAAGACTGTAGGAGAATTAATGCATTTGAGCTATGTTGTTGGAGGAGAATATTAAAAGTACCATGGACTGCCAAAAGAACAAACCAATCTCTGCTGGAAGAAGTACAGTCAGAATGCTCCTTGAAAGTCAGGATGGCTAGTCCTTGGAGAAGGATATCATGTTTGGTAAAGTGGAGAGTCACAGAAAAAGAGGAAGACCCCAACAAGATAGATTTGCACAGTGGCAGCAGCAATGGGCTCAAAGGTAGCAATGACTGTGAGGCCGGCACAGGACTGAGCAGTCTTTTGTTCTGTTGTGCATAGGGTAGCTATGAGTTGGTACTGACTTGGCACCTAATAATAACAACATGCTGGACAGCTACTGGAGAACAGTGATGTCTGCCATCAACATAAATGACTGAAAAAATAAGTCAAGTATGTCTAAACATTCCAATAGTTTTGTGTTTTCAAATGGAAATATCAGCATTTTCCTATATGCTGCTCTTAAATGTTGTCTCAAGTCCAATATTCAATTCTAGTTAATGTTCATTCACCAACACTCTCTTAATAAAGGGAGCAGGTTGGCATGAACGCATGCATGAATTCAATCATTCAACAAATGAGTACCTAACTCTGGGCCAGACACTGTTCTATAGAAATGTACAAAAGCGAAGTTCCTGCTCTCTCCTTTTTAAATTTAATTTGTAAAACACTTTTAATGTGAATTGAGTAAAGGTTTACAAAGCAGATTATCAGTTTTACCTTCAACAAATCATCTACTTTGTTTCATTACACTGATTGCAATCCCCTTCATGTACCATCAGTTAACAGTCTTTACCTCTATTTGCTTTAACTCTTGCATTCCTCCCTGTGTCTCCTGCTACATAAGTCCCTGCTCTGTGCAACCGAGGTGAAAGAGAAAAGAAATAAACCGACAAGTAAATATATGTCAGAGAGTAATAAGCCTCATGGAGAAAAACAAAGCAGGGGAAAAAAAATAGCTACGGTATGGGGATGTTGCTATTTTATAAGGGGCAGTTGAAAAAATCATTATCAAAACACTAGTGAGGTAAGATATACCTCAGAATAATCAATCATTTCAGATAAAAAGGGGAGCATTTACTAATGACAAAGTTTGGTAGACTTAGGAAAGATAAACCATTTTAAAAAGAGAAAAGAAAACCATTTGTTGAGAAGGTGGCATTCAAGAGAAGCCTGAAGGCACTAAGAGAGTAAGCCATGTAGAAATAAGAAGATGGACATTTTAGACAGAGGAAAAACTGGTGTTTGGTCTATTCTGAGGGAAAGTATAGGATAGTATAGCTATACTAGCTATACTAGAGTAAGTGAGGGGAAGAGTGGAAAGAGACAAGGTCAGAGGGAAAATGTATGAGAGTGAGGGAGGGTAGTGGGGGTAGGCCTGACTATATAGACCAGGAGTTGACAGGCATTTTAATGTAAAGGGCTAAAAAAAATCATTGCTGTTGAGTTGATTCTGACTCATAGTTACCTTATATAAAGAGTATAATTGTCACACAGGGTTTCCAAGGATGTAAATCTGTATGATAGTAGACAGCCACATCCTTCTCCCATGGAGTGGTTGGTGTGTTTGAACAGCTGACCCACTGATTAGCAGCCAAGTGCTTTACCAGTGTACGACCAGGGGTCCTTATACAAGGGATAGATAGCAAATATTTTAGGCTTTGCAGGTCATACGGCATCTGTCAGAGAATCTCAACTATATTGTTGTTGTTGTTAAGTGCCGTCGAGTCGATTCCAACCCATAGCGACCCTGTATAGGGTTTCCAAGGAGCAGTTGGTGAGCTTGAATCACCGACCTTAAAGTTCAAATGATTTTGCAGTCTGACACATTAGCCCACAGTGCCACACCAGGACTCCTCAACTATATTTGTATAACACAAAAAGAGCTACAGACAATAGGTAAATGAATCGGAGTAGCTGTGTGCCAATAAAAGTTTATTACATAAACAGGCAATGGGGTGAGTGTGAACCCTGGGTTGTAGTTTGCCAAACCCTGATATAAACTATCTAATCCTTAGGGCAGATGATGCAGGCCAGAGGAGAACTATACATGTGTCCTGGCTTTGGCCTCAAATATTGTCCCTCATAGAAACAAAACTATAAATGAGAGCTAGGTATAATGGAAATACTTCTGATGAAAACAAAACAAAACACAAGCTTGTCCTGGACTCAAAATAGTAGTTTTGTTTTCATAGAAATAGGCTCTGAGTTCCATACAACTGGCTTGAAAATTAACTTTGGAACGCAAGCACTTCATTAGTTGGGGACCTGCCGTTTTCAGAGGGCATTTCAATCTTCTCCTTGATGATTATCCTGCACTGTAGGAAATTCCTATAAAGATCACTGCAGTATTAAGGGCTGATGCCCCTCTAATTGAACCCAGAGAGTCCTGGTATGGCACTGTAGGATAAAGCACTGGACCATAAGGTCAGTTTGAACCACAAGGTCAGGGGTTCAAACCCACTAGCTGCTACTCGGAAAAACTAAACAGATCGCTGAGTGGGAATCAATTTGACGACACTTAACAACAACCAACAACAATTACTGCACCCAAGCTATTCTGTTGAGTTTTTGTGTTTTGCTTTTGGGTCTCCTCTCTAGCTGTCAGCAGTCACTTTTTCTTGTCATTAATACATCTACCTTTTGTGGTTTGTTGTTGCTGTTGAGTGCCATTGCGTCGGTTCTGACTCATAACAACCCTGTATAGGGTGTACCTTATCCCTAACCTCTGAAGAACATCTAACGTCCTTCTAATTACTTCAGGTAAAGAAATCAGGAGGCAATACTAATACAGCTGTATCACCAGGCCTCACAGGTCCTCTTATCTGACTTAATAGCTGTATTCATGCACATCTTTTATGCTATGATGCACTTTCTTTTTTTAAAAATACTTTTTATTGTGAATTGAGTGAAGGTTCACAGAGCAGATCATTAGTTTTATACTCAACAAATTTACTTTACTTCAGCGACTGCAATTCTCTCCATGTATCATCAATTATCCCACTTCCTCCTATGATTCTTGTTTCCATTCCACCTTCATTCCCAACCCTTCTGAATTTTATATCCTTAGGTAAATGCTACCCTTTTGATCTTAAATGGTTGACTATTTCATGGTGTGCATATCTCACTAGTGTTGTCCCTGCTATAAAATATCTACTGTGTGGCTGAAAATTAAGTTACAAAGGTGAGTTCAGTTCCAGACCTGAAGGGTAATGAAAGGACAGTCTTGGGTTCTGCTAGTCGCTTTCTGACAAGTAAGCCTGGTCTTGAGTTTTGTTTTACATTTTCTTCCACTCTATACAGAACCTTCTAATGTGACCCCTCCCTTTCAGAATAGTTGGTAGTGGAAGCTGGGCACCACCTAACTCTTCTGGCATGGTTGTCAAGATTCTGCTATTTAGAACTCAAAGTTCATTAGGAAAAACTCTGTAACTAGTAGCAAAAGAGGAGTCCTGGTGTGACACTGTAGGATAAGCATAGCATTGGGCAGCTATCTATAAGGTTGGTGGTTAAAACCCACCAGCTGCTGAATATCAGTCAGAACCGATTCAATGGTACTTAAAAAACAACAGTAGCAAAAGGATCGTTTAGTTACACAAAACTTTTTGGGAACTCCTCATAGCTAGCGTTTGTCAATGAGCTTTCAATGTAGTGTGTAGTTGTGTGTTCAATGTCCAATAAACAAAAATTTAAAAACTGAAGTCTAGTTTATTTTGGGCATATACCTCTGCTTTTTAGTAATGAAAGACTCAGTACAGGTATCAAGATTACTGGACATGGTTCTAAAATGAAACAGAGCTCAAAAATTCTCTAAGACAATAAAAAGTACAGAGAAAATTGTCAAAGAATTGTTGGAAGAAATCTTCCCTAACATCATGAAAGATGGGAAGACAAGCACACAAGAAGCAGAATAAACCTCAAACAGGATAGATCCCAAAAGAAAATCATCAAGACATGTCATAACCAAACTTTCCAAAATCAAAGACAAGGAAAGAATCCTTTGAGCAGCTCAAAGGAAACAAAAAGAAACCTACAAAGGACAACAATAACACTAACCTCTGATCTCAGCAGAAACCATGCAGGCAAGTCAGCAATGGAATGACATATACAAAATTTTGAAAGAAAAATAAGTGCCAGCCAAGAATTATATACCTAGCAAAGCTGTCCCTCAAATATAATGGCGAAATTAGGACATTTCCTGATAAACAGAAATTAAAGGGATCTGTAATGACCAGACCAACTTTGCAAAAAATGTTAAAGTGTGTTCTTTGGACTGAGAACCAACAACAGCAGACAACAACCTGATATTACCATTCATGACAACATCACCCAGAACTCAATCCAGTGGTGGTGGTAGTGTGCCATGGAGTCGGTTCCAACTCACAGTGACCCTGCATAGGACTTCTGAGGCTATAAGTCTTTATGGGAGCAGAAAGTCTCATTTTTCTCCATTGGAATGGCTGGTAGTTTCAAACCACTGACCTTGAGGTTAGCAACCTGACTCATAACTACTATGCTACCAGAGCTCCTAATCCAGATATATAAGTATTTAAAGAAGGGCTGCTTTCAGGGGAACAAATAGGTGAAAGTCTGAAGGAGCAAGATCAGGACTATAGGGAGGATGCTTTAACAACTCAAAATGAAGTTTTTGCAGAGTGTCAACAGTGTGGGTAGAGGTACATGGATATGCATTGTTATTCAAGATCACAACACCCATGGATAGCAGTTATCTGCATTTAATCCTAAATTAGTCTTCAGCTCTTCAGTGGGCATCTCACTGTAATAAGCATTGTTGACTGTTGAACCTTTTTCCTGATTGTTGAAACTTGTTCTAACATTGGCCCTTGAGAATCACAGAAAACTGTAAGCATCAATTTTCCAGCTGATGGTTGATTTTTTTTTTTAACTTTTTCTTGGTTGGTTTCATGAGTAAACAGCAGAATATGGAATGGAATTATCCTTAATCGCCGACCAAGAAAAAGCTCAAAAGTGTATTAAAAAGCAAGATTATGTTGAAAAATGATGTATTCGTCTTTTCTAAAAGTTGATTAAAATAAATTCTACAGCCAGAGTGCAGATAATTTTTGACTCACCCTTGTATAATGAATTCAACTAGAAAGCAAAAACAGGAAACACTATAGAAACAAAACTTCCAGACGGCAAGGAAGTCAAGTAGATTTCAAGAAAAAGCAAACTGAGTACCAGACCAGGACTCCACTAGCTGCAACAATTAAATTTTACTTTGGAAAATGTTAGTTTTCTTATAAATGCATTTCATTTTACTTTCATTCTTCGATAATTTTATTCAGGCACAAAAACAAATGAAAAACTATCCCTTAAAATTAACATATACGTCTGTCTTTACATGAAAAATAATGAAATATTTCTTTTTTTAAAATGTTTTATTGTGAATTATGTGATAGTTTACATGGGAGAACATTAGTTTTACATTCATTCTATTGTGTATCATTTCATTGCCATGGTTACAATCCCCTCCATGTATCATCAACCAACCAAAGGGTATACACTAAAAGCCTGCACCTGGTCGTCAGCACACAGCCCCTCTCCCTCTCTGGGTCTAAAGTCCCCAGCTGCTCCATCTCTCCAAGTCATCGTCTCTGCCTCCATCTCAGGCATCACTGCTTCTGAGGGTAGGGTCCTGCTCTCCGCTCCATGTCATCAGGCAAAACAAGGCCACGGGTAGATTGAGGAACACACCATCAATTGCTCATATGCAAATTCAGACTGAAGCTGAAGAAAATGAAAACAAGTCCATGAGAGCCAAAATATGACCTTGAATATATCCCACCTGAATTTAGAGATCATCTGAAGAACAGATTTGATACATTAAACACTAAAGACCGAAGACCAGAAGAGTTGTGGGATGACATCAAGAACATCATACATGAAGAAAGCAAAAAGTCCTTAAGAAGACAAGAAAGAAGGAAGAGGTCAAAATGGATGTCAGAAGAGACACTGAATCTTGCTCTCCAGAGTAGAGATGCTAAAGTAAATGGAAGAAATGAGGAGGTACAAGAGCTGAACAGAAAATTTCAAAGATCAGCTCGAGAAGATAAAGCCAAATATTACAATAAAATGTGCAAAGATCTGGAATCAGAAAAACAAAAAGAAAGAACACTCTCAGCATTTCTCAAGCTGGGGGAACTGAAGAAAAAATTCAAGCCTTGACTTTCGTTATTGAAAAGATTCTCTGGGCAAATTACTGAATGATGCAGAAAGCATCAAGAGAAGATGGAAGGAATACACAGAGTCACTGTACCAAAAGGAAATGGTTCATGTTCAACCTTTTCAAGGGGTAGCATATGATCAAGAGCCAATGATACTGAAGGAAGAAGTCCAAGGTGCATTGAAGGAATTGGCAAAGAATAAGGCACCAGGAATTGACGGAATAATAATCGAAATCTTTCAAGAAAGTGAGGCAGCACAGGAGGTACTCACACATCTTTGCCAAAAAATTTGGAAGACAACTATTTGGCCAACTGATTGGAAGAGATCCGTATTTGTGTCCATTCCAAAGAGAGGTGACCCAACGGAATGCAGAAATCATCAATCTCTTTGATATCCCATGCAAGTAAAGTTTTACTAAAGGTCATACAGAAATGGCTGCAAGTATACATTGACAGAGAACTACCAGATGTTCTCAAGCCGGATTCAGAAGAAGCCATGGAACGAGGGTTGCTATGAGTCGGTACCAATTCTATGGCACCTAACAACAACAACCATGCGAGAGTCAAAGTCTAGCCATCCTGGCTCCTAAGGAGCATTTCTTCCAACACAAATTGGTTTTCTGTTAGTCCATGGTACCTTGAATATTTCTTCCAACACAAATTGTTTTTCTGTTAGTCCATGGTACTTTGAATATTCTTCTCCAACACCATAATCCAAATGCATCAACTTTTCTATGGTCTTCCTTATTCATTGTCCAACTTTCACATGCATATGAAGCTGTTGAAAATGCCAAGGCTTGGGTCAGGCACACCTTAGTCTTCAAACTGACATCTCTGCTCTTAAATAATTTAAAGAGATATTGTGCAGCAGATTTGCCCAATGCAATATGTTGTTGATTTCTTGACTGCTGCTTTCATGAGTGCTATGGTCGATCTGAGCAAAATGAACTCTGACAACTTCAATCTTTTCTCCATTTATCGTGATGTTATTTATTGCTACAGTGATGAAGATTTTTGTTTTATTTACAATGAGGTGCAACCCATAATGAGAACTGTGTTCTTTGATATTCATCAGTAAATATTTTAAGTCCTCAATCTTGGGATATATTATTAGAAGGGACCAGTCCCTAGAGAAGAAAATCACTCTGGTAAACTCAAGTGAAAAAGAGGAAGTCCGTCAACAAGATGGATTGGCACAGTGGCAGCAGAAAAGGTCTTAAGTGTTACAACTATTGTGAGGATGGAGTAGGACCAGGCAGTGTCTTGTTCTGTTATGTGTAAGGTCACTATGAGTCAAAAATGACTCAACAGTACCTAGCAACAACAACATAAATGAAATAACAGTAAAGCATAAAAAGGAATGGCGTTCTAAAAACAAGTTACAACATGGATGAACCTTAAAAACATACTGAGAGAAATAAATAAGACAAAAGGATAAATACTGCATCATTCTACTTATACGAGGTATCTGTTGTTGCTAAGTGCTGTCGAGTCAGTTCCAACTCATAGCAACCCTGTGCAGGGTTTGAACTGCTAACCTTATGTTTAGCAGTCCAGTTCATATCCTACAACACCACACCAGGGCGCCATATGAGGTATCTAAAACAGGAAAATTCATCAAAAAGAAAGTACAACGGAGGTTACCAGAAGCTGTGGGAAGGAGAGAATGGGGAAGTACTTTATGGGTAGAGTTTCTGTTTGGGATGATAACAAAGTTCTGAAATAGATAAGGTGATTGTTACACAGTATCATGAATGTACTTAGTGCCACTGAACTGAACACTTAAAAATGGTCAAAATGGTAAGTTTTATCAGAATTTTTAGAACACACACACACATACACACACGTATATATATAAAATTTAACATGCATAAGGTAGGTGATAAATACTCTAACTTGCCTAAGGAAATAAGGGTTCTTTAAAAATTAAGCAATATGTCTTTAAAGTTTGGTTTAAAATAAAATTACTGATGGACACATTTTTTTTTCTCTTTCTTTTTAAATTCATATTTTCAAAGCATATATATTTATGTTTCATTGTGAATTATGTGATAGTTTACATGGGAGAATATTAACTTTACATTAATTCTATCATATATTGTTTCATTGTCATGGTTACAATCCCCTCCATGCATCATCAACCAACCAAAGGATTTATCCTGCAAGGCTGTCCCCCGATCTCCAGCACACAGCCCCTTCTCCCTCTCTGGGTCTAAAGTCCTGAGCCGCTCTCTCTCTACACACCATTGTCTCTGCCTCCATCTCTGGCCTCTGGGTAGGGTCCTGCACTCTGCTCTTCTCCCTTGATGGTCCCAGGAACCTCCAATACTGGACTGCAAAGTCAACCACTTCCCTCCTTTTGCTACAAAACGTCTACCTTTACATTTCCAACCCTCACAGTCAGTCCTGATAGTAATCATTCACTATAGTAACACAAGAGGCCTATCCCCATCTCCTTTCATCAGTCCCGCCCAAATAGATTGGATATTACTCAGTGGAGATTCTACCTTCCTCTGCACCCTCCTGAAAGGAGGGATCTAGGCTCCCTCCTGAAAACTTGCAAGCCAGTCACTTCTTGTCTTTGTAACTACCCTCATTTTGGATAGGCAATGTCCAAGTTGCCCATCCCTGTCAACCCTGTGTAGCGAGGGGGTGGGAATGATCTTTGCTGTAAACATTTGTTCCCTCTTTTGAGCTTTTGCATCCATAGGTATAGGACAAGTTCATCAAATTGTATCAGATTACTCTATTTTTCGTCTTCTTTCTACTTCTAGTTGAGCTCTGATCATATTGTCATTGAAGCCAGGTCAAGTGGGTATTATCTGCAAGTATGGGTGTTCTTATGCATATGCCCTCTCTTCTTATCAGCTGGACGCTTCACTCTCTACTCTAGTTCTCTGTGGCTATGTCACTGACTCTAGGCCCAAGAGTCCCCAGGTCTTGCCACACTGCTGGCCAACCAGGTCTCCACCCAAGTTCACACAAATCCATTGAACATTGTAGAGTTTAGCTCGCAGCTTCATTGCTGTTTTTCTTCACTTCCCCTTATCGGTGACCCACACGGTCACCAATCCGAGCACATGTTCTCTCATGTATTCCCACTGAGTCTTGCCGTTGGCAGGGGGTTTGCCCTGAGGGGACCCAAATACTTGCTTGATGTCTCCTGGCCAAACAACTTGCTTGTTCTTGTAGTAATCTGTCAGACTGCCGTTACTATTTGTTTTTATTTCTGTTGGTCTGTCTTTCAAGAAGTATCTTCTGTTCTTCTAGCCGTTCCTGAGTGGTCTGCTTGTCCTTTCAAGTGTAATTTCCCACCTCAGAAGATTCTGGATGCTGTTCATGATTTCTACTATGGTTTTATGTAATGCAAAGTTTCCGCAGGAAGCCTACTTCACTGGGCACGTTGTATCCCTATTTTAGGGATTCCAATCAGTTATAGGCAGAAGATGGATTTAGAAGTTTTCTATGGTGATATTTCTGGCTATTCCTTTCTCTACCCCTCCAGTGTCTAATTTATAATGGTATGCAAGGGAAACGAAGATTCAAAAGACAGCCAAGTATCTTAA
>NW_006408522.1:4416645-4436103 GCF_000296735.1 Chrysochloris asiatica
AACAACAACAACAACATATAAATGTTGCTACATGCTAACCTAATTATTTTTGACTCATGGAGATGATTCCAATGTGACAGAGTAGATCTGCCACATATGGCTTTCTAGGCTGTAATCTTTATGGAAGTAGGAGATTACCAGGTTTTTCTCTTGCAGCATAAATACTTGGTATGCAGTAACTACTGAACAGAATAAATGAACCCAATACTGACTGGTTTAACACTTCAGACACAGTTGGAGAGGTATCAGATGTCATCTCTGATTGAATAGGTGACAGCAGAATAGAACTCAACTACTTACTCTCCCCTTCTTTTGAAGATAAGAATCTCACTTTCTGATTGTCTACCCAGTGTGGTTCACCAAATTTCCAACAGAGTGTGTATGTGCTGAGACAGGAGGGAGGTTAATAAGTCCCAATGACTGCATCCCATATAGTGATGAGTTTATGGAATTAAAAATATAGTGTAAAGGTTTAAGAATTCTTTGTAAACCATAAATACAACTATATTAGATCCTATTATTTCTGATGCTTCATTTAAGTTATAACAATTTTACTTTTTCAAAATGCATCATAGCTGTTTTACTTCACTAGGCTCATATTTAAAACTAAATGTCTGAGTCTGTTTGATTAAAGCTGGAATTAATTCAAATTTTTAACTTTTAATTCTTTCCTGCTCCCAGACAAAATTTACTATAGATTTTGCAATAAACATTGATCTTCTTCTTCTACCTGTAAGATGAACCACCATAAGCAGCATCATCTTAGGCCTTAAATGTTATCAGACCCTAAAATCTAGCTGCTCCATTAAGAGGTGTTGTTAGCTGCTGTCAAGATGCGCCCATCCTCATAGTGACTCCCTGTACAATGGAGAAAATGCTGACCAGTCCTGCACCAACCCAATGATCAGTTGTGGATGGACAGTTGTGATCCATGGGGTTTTCACTGGCTGATTTTCAAAAGCAGGTCACCAGACCGTTCTTAAGATTTTGATTCTATTATATTCCCACTGTTGTTGTTGTTGTTAAGTGCCTTCGAGTCGGTTCCGACCCATAGCGACCCTGTACAGGGTTTCCGAGGGTGTAAATCCTTACGGGAGTAGAAAGCCTCATCTTTCTCCCGCGGAGCGGCTGGTAGTTTCGAACCGCTGACCTTAAGGTTCGCAGCCCGATTCGTAACCACTACGCTACCAGAGCTCCTAATGGAGTCTAAATCTTACTTTCAAATATATATTCTCACTGGAATCCTCTTGTGGTGCTGTAGGATAAGCACTGGACCGCAAGGTCAATCTGAACTACAGGTTGGTGGTTCAAACTCACAGCCACTCCTTGTAAACCTTATACAAGGTCATTATGGGTTGGAATCGACTCAACAGAACTTAACAATATCCCCACTAGAAGTCCTGGAGTCACACCGAAGTATAAGCACTGAACTGCTGCTACAAGGTCAGCAGTTCAAAACCAACAGTCACTCCCTGGAAACCTTATGTATATGAGGTTGCTATCAGTCAGAACTGATTCTACAGCACTTAACAATACCAATGATACCCACTAAAGTTCAAGTTTCCCAAGTTTTAATGAACAATACCACAAATGATACAAAAACTGAAGCTGCTCAGCCCCCAGATACATGGCTAAACTCTTTCTTGCTTTCTCTGATTTTTTGGAAGAGAAACACTATTTCTGAGAATCCTTTCGATTTCAAGATAATAACTACCACTTATTGTGCTTAAGCACTCTCTATATACCATCTCAGATACCCTCAAGTAGGTATTTTCACTCCCATCTTACACATGAAATAATGGAAGCACAAAACAATTTGTTCCAACCTGACAAAGCTAAAAAAGACACAAACCAGGGTTTGAATCTAAAGCAATGTAACACTAAAATAAAGTCCAAATTTTAACTATGCAGACTTGCAAGATAAGAATACACTTTCTTGGCTCTCAGGAGCTCATATTTTTTCCAGGTATAAAACACTAAACAGTCCATATACTGTACTTGAGAATAAAACCGTGGTCCAGAGGGAAAGACATCAACACCTGTAGGGTTTATTTTTGGCCAAGAAGCATGTTATTGATTTTATGTTTGACTTCTCTCTACCAAGAAAGAATCAAGCAGCAATAAAGCTGCATAATAGTGGCAAAATAAAGGGTGCACAGAGCAGGAGTGGCCAGAAGCAAAAAAGGAAATGTTGCAGCATTTGATAGACGAAAAGGAGTGAAAGTCAAATTTAAATGTTCAAAACTGCAAAGATATTCTTATGAAATAAAGAATATGTTTGCTTTGTCTTTGAGCTATTTTATTGATATAAGAGACAAAGCTTAGCTCTTAGAGATCTAGAAAAATTTAGGAAAAGTTATCTTATGTGCATAATATATATTTATAAGAGCAGTTATCTGTGAGCGATTTATGATTTTCTTCTTTGTGTTTATGATTTTTCTTTGGTTCTCAAAATTTCATCAATAAGCAGGTATTACTTTTTAAATCATAAAATATATAACTGTAAAACAATATCAGATGAAAATACAATGCTAATGGTGGGGTAGAGATGGAGAGGAGCTTATAGCTCATTGCATCTTGATATGAATTCATCCACACATTCTTCTTCTATTATACACCTACTGGAAGATCTCCTGGTGAAAATACATATAAAAGCTTCTTTACTTCAGATCTTCACTTACCAACTTTTAGAATGAAAACAAAATTACTCATTGTGATGATCAAGAGCTCATCAATTTTGCCCATGGTCTACACTTCAGGTCATTTTCAAAATGTTCACTTTGAATTTTAAGAATTTTACACTTAGCAATAATGGTAACAAACCATTTTATACAGAAAAGATGAACTGTAATGTATTGACACCTAAGGCTCACAGCTCAAGGCAGAAACTCTAGTAAAGGGATTTACTCATTTTCTGGATATGCAAACCTTAGCTTCATAATCTGGTCTTAAAATGACTCTTGTTTGCTTTTGTTTTGTATAAGAAGCTTCTCACCTCAAAAAACAAAACAAAAAAAAGGATTCTTTGAAAGTTAAATTTTCTTAATTTGGTCAGAATAAAAAGTGCTAGATCTAACCTCCAGTGCTAACGGGAGCAGCACCAATAAATGCAAATGGTTGTTACTGACATTGCTTTTGTTGGTGTTGCTCGGTGCCATGAAGTTGGTTCCAACTCATAGCAACTAATGTACAACAGAACAAAACACTGTCAGGTCCAATGCCATCTTTATAATTGTTACGTTTGAGCCCATTGCTGTTGCCACTGTGTCAATTCATCTCCTGGGTGGACTTCCTTTTTTTTTTTTTCCCTGAACCTTAGTTCTGGTGTGGCACAGTGGGTTAATGCACCAGACTGCAAACCTGTTTGAACTGTAAGGTCAGCTGTTCAAGCTCAGCAGCTGTTCGTTGGAAACCCAATACAGGGTCCCTATGGGTTGGAACTGACTCGACGGCACTTAACAACAACAACAATGACATGTTAGGCTAAATTTAGTCCTTTACTCTGTGATTGACTGTCTTTATTAGTTGCTGTAGAGTCGATTCCAACTCATCCTGATCCCATGTGTTACAAAGGAGAAATTCTTCATAGGGTTTTCTTGGCTATATCATCATTATTATTTTGGTTCTTTTTAAGGGAACCTTATTTTAATCAGATAAAGCTCTTGCTGTTGTTGTTTGGTGCCATCGAGTCAGTACCGATCTTATGCAAAGCAGAAAGAAACACTGCCCAATCCTGGGCCAACCTAATTACTGCTGCCACGCTTGAGTCCATCCATGCTGCCACTTGGCCAATCCATCTCGTTGGGGGTCTTCCTCTTTTTCTCTGACTCTCCACCTTACCAAACACGATATCCTTCTCCAGTGACTGGTCCCTCCTGACACTATGTCCAAAGTATGAGAGACGAAGTTTGGCCATCTTGGCCTCCAAGGAGCACTCTGGCTGCACTTCTTCCAAAACAGATCTATCGGTTCTTTTGGCAGCCCATGGCACTTTCATAATATTCTCCTCCAACACCGTAACTCAAAAGCATTAATTCTTCTATGATCTTCCTTATTCACTGTCCAGCTTTCACATGCATATGAGGTTACTGAAAATAACCTAAATTCTTTGTTTCTGATGATTTTGATAGCTCAGAAAAGGAGATATTATGTTAGGCCCAGATTGTTTTCGCAGTATTTCCTTTAAAACTACCGATAATAAGGTATTATGTAAGTCAATAATTATGCCAAAATTAACATAACAATGTTGACAGATAATACAAAAATAAGATTGTCATTCTTTTCACATTTAATATAAAAACTCCCATACTTTGGTTAAGGGCTAAACAGAAAGTTTCCTTAAGGAGACCGAGCAACTTTTGGCCAAATAATTTAAAGGAACAATTATAACAAACAGGACTTACCATTTTAATCATTATCAAAATGTCAGCTTTGGGGAAATACTCTAAGTATATAAAACAAGTTTTTCACTAATAGTTTTAAGTTGAAATATAGCATTTTAGTTTTTAAAACCTCCAAAAGGTGGTATTTTAAAAGCGATATGTCTATTTATATCGTGATTGAGGTACATATGTAAACAGAAAAAAGTTGAGTCTTTGTCTTCTGAACATGTATTCAAGCTATGATTAGGTAATTATTAGCTGATTTATAACTTAACATACTGACATCTACAATGAATTTGTAATCACCACATTTACAAAGAAATTTCTGGGTAAGAGAATCTTTTAAAAACAGATTGCTTGGTGTCTCCGTAGGCCCAGTGTTGTTATTTAAACAACCTGTGACATGCAAAATTTCTTCAAATTTAGGAAAATACAGTTATTAATATGTCTTCATTCAATTATATACATTCAATTAGGCCTATACTCCAGCAAAATATATTTGTTATACTTATAAATACAACTGTAAAAGATTACTTATACACACAAAAGTGAAAACTTTTCTTTCACTTTAAGTTATACTTGTTTTCGCATTTAAAATATCTACAACCATTTTTGAAAGGACTATTGTCTTGGCTGTAACAGTTTATTGCACTTTTTTTCACCTCTTTTTTTCAATGTTAAGTAACTCTAATTTGGAGTTAAGTTCTACTTTTCCTCTTATTTTCAAATAGACTCTTCAGATATAAATTTGAATGGCTGAAACCACTACCATAACCACTAAATTAACCATTGACCAGAAAATAACCCCATCAAAGTTATTTTCTTGTATATTTCAATCACAGGCTTCCAAAGCTCTAGGAAGACTCTGGATATGACTATTTTTACTTAGTTTGGACTTAGTGCTGTTGATTGATTCCAGTATCTGTGTCAGTAATATATTTCTTCCAGTCTTCTTGTTCTTGCTCCAGTTCTTCCATATTATCCAGTACTAAGTCAATGAAAATCACCTTCTCAGAAATGGTGTTGAAAATGGTATTGTCAAAGCAGAACATGTAGTCACCAACTTCAGTCTCCATTGTGTGAATTCCATCTGATTTTCTTTGCTCAAAAACTAAAGTTTTACCCTCTGAAGAGGCAAGATAGAAATCAACATCCAATCCTGCTCCATCTAAAACTTGGTTCACAATCTCCAGTGATGCCTTCAGGGGCATGGAATGACTGATAGAAAAATTACTTCTGGGCGGCTGGAAGGATAAACGTGAATCCGATACGGAGGGTAACAAAACTGGCCATCCCAAGGCAGCAGCCCTGGCCAAGAGAGGAACGCACAAATAGAATGCAGGACCTTATCCAGAGAAGCAGCAGTGCCAGAGATGGGGGCATGGAGAGGGGGAGCGGCTGAGGACTCTAGATTCATCAACTAAGAAGAAACTTTCTCTTCTTAGTCTTTCACTAAGTTCTTAGTCTTTAGTTCTTAGTTTAGTTCTTAGTCTTAGTTTAGTTTAGTTTAGTTTAGTTCTTAGTCTTTCACTAAGAACTAGTGGCCAGGAGCAGACTTGCAGAATGTACCATTTGGAGTTGTAAATTATTATATATGCCTGAGTGGGTATTTTGTTTGTGTGTTTTTTAAAAAGCTAAAGTGGATAGAGAGAAATACTTTTAAGTGATGGTATATGGGGGGGATTATAATCAATGTAATGAAACAAGTTATATGAATTGTTGAATGTGAAACTGATAATGTGCCCTGTAAACTTTCACTCAATCCAAAATAAAAACCTTAAATTAAAAAAAAAAAACAAAAAAACCTACCAGCGGAATTTAGGGTAACCTCACTAGAGTAGGGAAATCTCTAGTTCCAATGAAAATTATTAAAGAATGCTTTTGCCATGCTATAAATTCTCATGTCCTACCCAAACCTAAAGGAGCTCTGGTAGCATAGTGGTTACGAATCAGGCTGCGAACCTCAGGATCAGCAGTTCGAAACTACCAGTTGTTCCACGGGAGAAAGATGAGGCTTTCTGCTCCCGTAAAGATTTACAGTCTCGGAAACAACCGACTCCACAGCACATAACAACAACAACAACAACAACCCAAACCTAGTTTTAGGAGAAAACAAATCAACAGCAGCATCTCCAGGTTTATACCTCACCTGTCAGAACCAACTCCATGGCACATTAACAACAACAACAACAACAACAACAATCCTGGCAAAGGCACCCTTGTGGTGCAATGGTTACAATGCTCTGCTGCTAACCCCTAACAAAAAGATCAGCAGTTTGAACCCACGAGCTATTCTGTGGAAGAAAGATGTGGCAGTCAGCTTCCATAAATATTACAGCCTTGGGAACCATATGGAGCAGTTCTGTTCTGTCCTAGCATCATATGAGTTGACAGCAGTGGATTTTGGTATCCTAGCAAGCGTAGTGGTTATGAATCGGGCTGAGAACCTCAAGGTCAGCAGTTTGAAACTACCAGCTGTTTCGTGGGAGAAAGATGAGGCGTTCTGCTCCTGTAAAGATCTACACCTCAGAAACCCTGTATAGGGTTGCTATGAGTTGGAATTGACTCCACAGCACACAGCCAGCCAGCAAACCATTCATTCCCAAATCATGGATTGGACTTCAGGGAAGGATCAAATTATATTATGGGTCTTTCAAAACCAGAAACTCAAAGGCAAAAACTTGTTCATTATTCTTTTAGAGAAGATACTTCTAGAGAAAAGCTACACAAGTCCTTTATTAAGTCTCTGAAATGACCCAATAATGCAATTGGAACAAAGTCTTATTCAGAAATGTCTCAACCTATAAAGTAGTGGTTCTAAAATTTTGCTGCACATTGAAACCACCTAGAGATTTAACATTCCCATGTTCTATTATGCAAAACCACCATTCATCAGTGAGTTTGCCATACTGTGATGGCTTGCATGTTGCTGTGATTCTAGAAGCTATGTCACTGGTATTTTACATACTAGCAGGGTCACCCAAGATGGACAGGTTTCAGATAAGTGACTTCGATTTGGTTTCAACCCCTAGTGACCCAGATTAGGAAGGAGGAAAGATGGACCACTTCAGAATCACTGAAAATCTTATGAATAACTGGAACACTGCTATTCAGATAGTACTAGAATAGTGAATATTGAAACATGATGAAGAACACCAGAATTCTGTCAGATATAGTGATAGAAAATGAGCCTCCTTGAAGTAGAGCTGACCATGATGATGCGAATGGAATAAAGCTTTGAGGACCTTCATTTGCTGATGGGATACAACTCAAAAAGAAGAGAAATAGCTGTAAACATCCATTAATAATCGGAACATGGAATGTATGAAATATGAATTTAGGAAAATTGGAAGATATAAAAAATTAGATGGAATGCATAAACATCAATATCATAGGCATTAATGAGCTGAAATGGACTGGTATTGGTCATTTTGAATCAGATATGGTTTACAATGTCAGGAATGAGAAATTGAAGAGGAATAGTGTCACATTCATCATCAAAAAGAACATTTCAATATCTATCTTGAAAGTACAACAGTGTGATAGGATAATATCCATATGCTTGAAAGGCAGACTAGTTAATACCACTATTATTCAAATTTATATACCAACTAAAGCCAGTGATGATTAAATAGATTTCTAACAACTTCTTCAGTCTGAAATTGATCAATCAAACATGCAATCAAGATGCCCTGATAATTACTGGTAATTGGAATGCAAAGTTTGGAAACAAAGAGAAAGGATCAGTGGTTGGAATATATGGCCTTGGTGACAGAAATGATACTGGAGATCACATGATAGAATTTTGCAAGAGCAATGACATCTTTATTACAAATACCTTTTTTAAACAACACATAACACTAAACACACATGAACCTCACCAGATGGAATACATAGAAATCAAATTGACTACATCTATAGAAAAGACGGTAGAAAAGCTCCATATCACCATCCAAAACAAGGCCAGAAGCATACTGTGCAACAGACCATCAACTGCTCATATGTAAGTTTAGGCTGATGCTGAAGAAAATTAAAACAAGTCCACAAGAGCCAAAATATGACCTTGAACATATCCCACCTGAATTTAGAGATCATCTCAAGAACAGATTTGATTCCTTAGGCACCAATAACCAAAGACTAGAAGAGTTATGGGATGACATCAACATCATCATATAGGTAGAAAGGAAGAAAGCAAAGGGAAGAAAGCAAAAGGTCATTAAGAAGACAAGAAAGAAGAAAAAGACCAAAATAGATGTCAGAAGAGACTCTGAAACTTGCTCTCCAGCATAGAGATGCTAAAGCAAATGAAGAAATGAGAAGGTGAAAGAGTTGAATAGAAAATTTCAATGGGCAGCCAAGAAGAAAAAGTCAAATATTATAAAGAAATATGCAAAGACTTCGAGTCCAAAAGGAAGAACGAACTCAGTATTTCTCAAGCTTAAGGAACTTGAGAAAAAAAAAAAATCAAGTTTCAACTTGTAATATTGAAGAATTCTAGGGCAGAATATTGAATGATGCAGAAAGCATCAAAAGAAGATGGAAGGAATACACAGAGTCATTGTACCAAAAGGAAATGGTTGATGTTCAACCATTTCAAGAGGTAGCTCATGATCAAGATCCAATGATACTGAAGGAAGAATCCAGGTGCATTGAAGGCACTCACTCATCTATGCCAAGAAATTTGGAAGACAACTACCTGGTCAGTTGACTGGAAGTAATCCATATTTGTGCCCATTCCAAAGAAAGGTGACCCAACAGAATGTGAAAATCATCCGATATTATACAGACAATATTGTATGCAAGTAAAATGTTGCTAAAGATAATTAAAATATGGCTGCAACAGTACATTGACAGGGAACTGCCAGAGGTTGAAGCTGGATTCAGACAAGGATGTGGAACAAGGGATATCATTGCTGATGTCAGGTAGATCTTGGCTGAAAGCAGAGAATACCAGAAAGATGTTTCCTGTGCTTTACTGATAGAACACAGACCATGAGGTAGCTGTTTGTAAAGAACAAGAGAACACTGAATGGTTTAAAATTAGGAAAGATGTGTGTCAGGGTTGCATCCTTTCACCTCATTTATTCAATCTGTATGCTGAGCAAATAATTTGAGAAGCTGGATTATAAGAAGAATGTGACATGATTGGAGGAAGACTCATTAATAACCTGCGATACGTAGATGATACAACTTTGCTTGCTGAAAGTGAAGAGAACTTAAAATACTTTCTGATGAATATTAAAGACCACAGTTTCAGTATGGGTTGCACCTCAGTGTAAAGAAATAAAAAATCTTCACAACTGGACCAATAAATAACATCAAAATAAATGGAATGGAGAAAAGATTGAAGCTGTCAGAGACTTTATATTGCTCGGATAAACCATCAACACTCATGGAAGCAGCAGTCAAGAAGTCAAATGACATATATTAGGCAAATCTGCTGTACCAGACCTCTTTAAACTGTTCAAGATTAAAGCTGTCAGTTTGAGTTAGACTAAGGTGCGCCGGACCCAAGCCATGGTATTTTCAATAACCTCATATGCATGTGAAAGCTGGACAATAAAGAAGACCATACAAGAATTGATGCATTTGAGTTATGGTGTTGGAGGAGAATACTAAAAGTATTATGGACTGCCAAAAGAACAAATCTGTGTTGGAAGAAGTAAAGCCAGAATGCTCCTTAGGAGCCAGGATGACCAGACTTTGTCTCTCATACTTCAGACAGATTATCAGGACATCATGCATGGTAAAATGGAGGTTCAACAAAAAAGAGGAAGGCCTCCAACAAGATGAATTGACATACTGGCAGCAGCAATGGGCTCAAGCATAGCAACCGTTTGAGGACTGGACAATGTTTTGTTCTGTTGTGCATAGGGTTGCTAGGAGTTGGTGCCAAGTCGATGGCACTTAACAACAACAATGAGCAACTAAATTTGGGAATCAGTGCTATAGAAAACAGTGTCTTCAGAACACATGGGGTCTGCATGCCCTCAGTGTAGGGCTGCAGGATATGCACTGGACTGGTAACCACAAGGTCAGTGGTTCAAACCCACCAGCTGCTCCTCAGAAACCCTATACAGGGTTGCTATAAGTCAGAAACAACTTGAGGGCACTTAACACCACCACCACCAACAGGATAGAGAAATAAAGCCAAAGTGGAACATCTACCAAATGTAAACCACTCCACCCAAAGACTTGGGGCAGGAGTTGGGAAAGAAGACTGGAGAGGATTGCTAATGCTCTGATAGTTCCTCATCCAATCTTATGTTCCAGAACCATGGAAACTTTGCATAAGTGGAACAGAGGCTGGTTCACCACACCCTCAAATCACACATCCTCCCTTTCCTCTTGCTGAGGTAACCACACACTGTCCCCATGGCCAGGAAGTTGCTTAGCAGAGATCATCATGCCCTCGTCTATTCAATGGAGTGTTTGTCTGGAAACCACTGAGAACAAGAAGGATGGTATCATCAAGCAGGACAGATTTGAGGAATCATACATAGAGCTTTACTTCTATGTGACCTAGTAGGAAAAAGAAGTGTAAAAATATAGGTAGGGGCTGACCTGCATGAGACACTTCCTTTCAGCTTTACCTAGTCAAAGACCAAGAGATTAAATCAACTGCTAAAGCTTCATTATTTTTCTGATAATCTCTATTTGGCATTTTCAGGGTTTGTAGACAGACGAGAAGGAGTCGAGGTAGCTTAGTGGGTTATGCACTGCAAGGTTAGCATTTCAAATCGGGTGCTCAGTGGGACAAAAATGAGGCTTTCCATTCTCATCACTAGGAGTTGTACTGACTTGACATCACACAACCACACAAGACAGACCAGAGCTGAACTACACTGTGGCTCTAAGTGTCAAGGAAGGGGAAATAATAATGCAGAGAGAGAAACCCAGCAACAAACAGTTGGATTCAGAGAGTGGATGCTCTTCTGACCAGATTAGCTTTGGCAAGAATGGTCTTTCATTACTATGCACAGTTCTAGGCTTATTTTTTTCTTTCCAATTTATGACAACAATTAATCTGAAATTTTCACTGGTCCCAAAGGTTCTCAACTGTCAGGTTGGTGGTTTGAACCCACCTACTTTTTCAACCTGTATGCTGAGCAAATAATACGAGAAGCTGGGTACTAAGAAGAAAAACGTGGCATCAGGATTGGAGGAAAACTCATTAACAACCTGCGATATGCAGATGATACAACCTTGCTTGCTGAAAGTGAAGAGGACTTGAAACATTTACTGATGAAGATCAAAGAGCACAGGCTTCAGTATGGGTTGCATCTCAATGTCAGGAAAACAAAAATCCTTACTACTGGACCAATAAACAACGTTCTTATCAATGGAGAAAAGATTGAAGTTGTCAAGGACTTCATTCTTCTTGGATCAACTATCAACATTCGTGGAAGCAGCAGTCAAGAGATCAGACGACGTATTGCATTGTGCAAATCTGCTGCACAGGAACTTTTTAAAGTGTTGAAGAGCAGTGATGTCAGCTTGAGGACTAAGGAGCGTCTGAACCAAGCCATGGTATTTTCAATAACCTCATATGGATGCGAAAGCTGGACAGTGAATAAGGAAGATCGTAGAAGAATTGATGCCTTTGAGTTGGAGGAGAATACTAAAAGTGCCATGGACTGCCAAAAGAACCAATAGATCTGTTTTGGAAGAAGCTGGCTAAGCTTCGTCTCTCATACTTTGGACATATTGTCAGGAAGGTACAGTCGCTGGAGAAGGATGTCATGCTGGGTAAGATGGAGGGTCACAGAAAAACAGGAAGACCCCCAACGAGATGGATCGGCCAGGTGGCATCATTGATGGCGTCATGTGTGGCAGCAGTAGTGAGGTTGGCCCAGGATCGGACATTGTTTCGTTCTGCTGTGCATGGGGTCGCTATGAGTCGGTTCTGACTCGATGACACCTGACACCACCACCAACAACAACAACAACAGTGGGGCTGTGGAAGAAAGGCCTGGGAGTCTAATTCCGTAAAGCTACAACCACTGAAAACCCTGTGGAGGACATTCTACTTTGAAACCCATGGGGTCACCATGAGTCAGCACTGACTCTACAATGGGCTATGAATTCAAGAAAAATCTAAACCCAGAATCGAGTTAATTCCAACCCCGAAAGAAGGAGTACAACTACTCTATATTTCCAAGACAGTCTCATCTTTCTCCCATGGACTTGACAGCAATCTCTTAGGCCTTTTTTTGGACACCCTAAAGAGAAAGTGGAGGAGCTTTGGTAGTGTAGTGGTTACGAATCGGGCTGCGAACCGCAAGGTCAGCAGTTCGAAACTACCAGCTGTTCTGGGGGAGAAAGATGAGGCGTTCTACTCCCGTAAAGATTTAGAGCCTCAGAAACTCTGTACAGGGTTGCTATGAGTCGGAATCGACTCCATGGCACATAACAACAACAGCAAAGAGAAAAGTGGAGTCCTGGTGTTGTGCTATGGGTTAATGCACTAGATTGCAATGTCATTTAAACTACAAGGTTGGCAGTTCAAGCTCACCCTGGTGCTCCTCGGAAATCCTATACAGGGTCTCTATGGGTCGGAGCCGACTCGACAGCACTTAACAACTACAAACAGAAAGTGGAGCCCTGTTATGGTGCTATACGACAAATAAGGTCAGCTACTCCTCTGAAACATCTCTATGAGTTAGAACCAACTCGATGGCACTTAGCAACAACAATAACAAGAAAGTAGAGTAAAACTTGGAGGAGGCAGCGAAGGTTATTCAGTTTTTTACCATAATCTTTTTGCCATATAGCTTGTTGCTATGGAAAAGGCTATGAAGGCACTATGAAAGGACCTAGCAGGGGTAAGCAAAGACAGTGGATTAAACAAAAATTCCTTGAGCAATTAGCAAGTAGCAGGGCCTATAAATGACACACTTTCCATGTTTTTCCTAACCCCTACTCCTCTGAAAGTACATGGGCCAGGTTTGCCACTATAATTTAGCACAAATACAGAGAAGCTTGAGTGGGTCCAACAAAGCCTAAGCCTGGCAGACAAAACACAAGGCCATTTAGCAATGCTGCCTCATGCCAGGAGGAATCAACTACCTACCCACCCAATCCTGGAGAAATTATCTCCAGCTGCCTAAATTATAAAGTTGATGCCCTGTGATTTCTTTGTTCTGTAAAGCCTGAGGGAGATGGGATAATGAGGTATCAGAAGGGGTGGAGAACAGCCCCTTCTTTCATATAGTAGAGAGAAACAGAGAGAGTAGGGGAGGAGGGAAAGAGAGAGAAGGGAAAGGAGTGAGACAGATTTCTCACTGGCATCATTAAGAGGTAGGAACTGGCAGCAGTAGCAACAGCAGCAACCTGGGAGCAAAGCTCTGCCTGAACTGGTCTGAAACTACTGCTGCCGTGGGAGAAAAGGCTAGTTGCCAAGCCTGTTAATAGCTTCTGCCCATCATAGTTGCAGGAACTTTATCAGCCAGGGCAAGGCCAGGACCTGTTTTTAGCAGTGTAAGTGCTGAGACCAGAGGGTTCAACATCTTCCAGCAGATCTTGCCACAACCAATGACTAACATAGACAGGTCCCTCTTCAATCCTACACAAAAGATTACATAATCTATTTTAAAAAATATCAAAGCTGGAAGGGATCATAGAGATCATGTAGTCCAGCCTCTCATTTTACAAATGAGGAAACCAAAAGACCAGATCAAATGACGGATCTTATCAACAGGGCAAGAAAACACTAAGGATCTCAAGTGGCACCTCTTCCCTTGGAATCCTACTTCCTAAAGCTAAATTTTGGAGTTCTGGTTTGACGCTGTAGAATAAGCACTGGATAAGCAAGATCAGCAGTTCAAACCTACCAGCTGCTCCTCAGAAACCCTATATAGGGTTGCTATGAGTTGGAACCAACTCAAAGGCACTTAACAACAACAACAACAATCACCAGCTGAAATTAAATTTAGCTTTGTTGTTTGAACTGCCAACTTGGTGGTTTGCAGTCTGGTGCTGATACTTTAGGACCACATTAGGAGTCCACAACAGTTTATACCAAAACAGTATTTACTGTCTAACACTCACCTGGGTTCATATACTTGTTGTTGTTAAGTGCAGTGGAGTCAGTTCCAACTCACTGCAATCCGGTATAGGATTTCCAAGGAGCAGCTGGTGAATTTGAACTGCCGATCTTGCAGTTCAAATAGACCTTGTGGTCTGGTGCATTATGCCACAGCACCACACCATGACTCTGGGTTCATACATGAGCATCTGTTGGTTGATTGTTTATATGCCATGGAGTTGGTTCCAACTCAAAGCAACCCTGCATACAGTTTCCAAGGCTGTAAATCTTTATGGGAGCAGAAAAAGCTGTATCTTTTCTCCTGTGTTAGTAGTTTTGAACGGCTGACCTTGAGGCTAGCAGCCCAACTAGCAACCACTAAGCTAACTAAATTATTTGTTAAAAAAATAATCGTAACTATTAAGTCCACTGGGGACTGCCTGACCCCTGCTTTTCTGAGGGGAGAAGGGAGAAAGTGGATGTGAGGGCATAAAAGAACACCTTACTCCCTTGGAGAGTAGTTCATTTTGCAATTTGCAAAATAAAAATTTTTTTTAAAGCCTGGGTCCAAAATTTTTCCTTTAGGGCTTTGGGATTTTACTATGTGACAGTGAACTGATAACATCATCCACAGGGTATATAAACACATAATGGCCCTAAAGCATCCCCTGGGAGTAAACTGCTAGGTGGGAAAAATGTGTTGGCAGTTGTTTTTAGTGGGGGGAAGGGTGGGAGAAAGTAGGTATTGATTTCCCTAATGTTTCCTTTGTGTGGCTGCTGTTGCCATGTGGTGGTCTGTTGCTATGAAGATTTGTGGTGCCAGACAATGGCTGCTAGGTTCTTTATGACTGTGCTATTGGTAGAGCTGTTTCTGTGGGAGTCAGGCTAGTCTGCAATTGGCTAAGCAGTGGAGAAAGCTCAATAACTGTGTACCATCTCTCCAGGTGAGCACTGCCTGGGGCAAGACTGAAGGAAGAGGGGAATTAATTACAGTCAAGGAGAAAGAAAAAACTAGTAGCTGAGTACCACCTTATTTTTCATGAATAAAAAACATTATTAGATATTTCACAGTTCATACACATACTTTTTACATCAGAATCACATAGAATAAACCAAGGATGACTACCAAGGTTACCAATTTTCATGAAAAGAGATGAATGGACAGCCCCTTCCCTTTAGTGAGAAGGATAAAGACCCACAGAAGGAATCTGCAATCAAATGAGGATGAAGAACCGCGGGGGCAGGTTCTCAGAGCAGCTACCACAGGCAAACTAACTTCCTGCTAAGCAAAACCACTGCCTACTATTCTGATAATACTACCACCCGCAGACCAAAGCACAGAACTCAACCACAGGGTTTGAAACAGGTCCAAATGTTCTCCCGGGTAACAAGGGCCAGAGCACACAGAAGTCACCCTGAGTCTGTCTAGATGTCAGCTGCTGTTCCCCGTGCCATCCTCCTACAATTACTCTCTTCTATCCATTTCAGAGTATACACACTTTAGAAATGAAAGGGACGCTGAAGATCATCCTGCCTCTGTGCTTTCCAATACCCATAGCCACTAGCCACATGTGTTTATTTAAATTTAAATTTTAGTTCCTAAGTCCCACTGGCTTTCTTTTGGGCTTCTGGATTTGAATATATGACAGTGACCAAAAATTACAGGAGACTACTGTTTTGGCGGAGTCCTGGCATGGCATTGTGAGATAAAGCACTAGACTGCAAGGTTGGTGGTTCAAACTCACCAGCTGCTTCTTGGAAACCCTATACAGGGTCACTATGACTCAGAACCGACTTGACAGCACTTAACAAACAACCATTTTGGAGTAGTCCTGATGTGGTGTTGTGAGTTAATGTGCTGGACTGCAAGGCTGGTTTGAACCACAAGGTTGGCAATTCAAGCTTACCGCTGCTCCTTGGATACCTATACAGGGTTTCTATGAGTCAGAACCTACTCGACAGCACTTAACAACCACTATTTTGGACGAGTCCTAGTGTGGCACTGTAGGATAAGCACTGAACCACAAGTAAATTTGAACTGCAAGGTTAGCAGTTCAAACTTGTACACTGCTCCTCAGATAATCCTATACAGGGTCACTATGAGTCAGAACCAACCCAAATGCATTTAATAACAACAGCTATTTTGAACAGCATATTTTCACCATCACAACAAGTTCTATTGGACAGTCCAGACCTAGTCCAAGCCCTCCTCTTATAAATTAGAAATCTAAGACGAAGAGAGGAGCCCTGGTGTGGCGCTGTGGGCTAATGTGTCAGACTGCAAAATCATTTGAACTACAAGGTCAGTGGTTCAAGCTCACCAGCTGCTCCTTGGAAACCCTACACAGGGTTGCTATGGATCAGAATCGACTCGATGACATTTAATACCAACAACAAGACCAAGAGAAGTTAGAGACTTTCACACAGAGATAGAATTTATTTAGACTAGTTTAGAAATAGATGAGGAGCTCTGGTAGCGTAGTGGTTACGAATCGAGCTGCGAACCTTAAGGTCAGCGGTTCGAAACTACCAGCCGCTCCGCGGGAGAAAGATGAGGCTTTCTACTCCTGTAAGGATTTACACCCTCGGAAACCCTGTACAGGGTCGCTATGGGTCGGAACCGACTCGACGGCACTTAACAACAACAACAACAAGAGATATATGAACTGTATTATTCTGTCTAGGATAAGCACTGAACCGCTAACCACAAGATCAGCAGTTCAAACCCACCAGTTGCTCCTCGGAAACTCTATCTACACAGGGTTACTATGAGTTGGAAAAGACTTCATGACACTTAACAATGGAGGGAAACAAACAAACAAACAATGGAGGAATAGTTAATCCTTCATTTATGAAAGACAATGACTAGAAAAGCAGTGTCCTGTGGCACCTTGAATTTACTTGAAGTGACTTTTCCATCCAAAATCTTAATTATCACTAAGTGATTGGGTGGGACCATGCAAAGAAGGTATACAGGAAGTCTTGGTATGGCGCTGTGGGCTAATGCGCTAGACTGTAAAGTCAGTTTGAACTGCAAGATCAGCAGTTCAAGCTCACCAGCCACTCCTCTGAAACCCTATACATGGTAACTCTGAGTTGGAATTAACTTGACAGCACTTATAACAAGAAGAAGTAGGCTGGGATTGGTTAGTTTTGCCCTCCAGCTAGGTTTAAAAGGAGCCATCTCAGAAGCAGATATGGAGATCCCAGGACCATTAAGAGGAAGAGAATGGAGTGACATGAGATCCCTACCTAGAAAAACAGACTGCAGAGGCAATGGCATGGAGAGACACAACAGCTTCTTAGCTCTAGGTCTATGGACTTAGAAAAGCTGAGTGCCTAAAGGCAGGAGATTCAACTTGAAGAATGTGCCTTTGGGCATTCAAAGACTGGCTAAAAGAACTTTTTAATAAGTGATCAAGCAGGGCAGAAAGGCTGAACGGTGGAAAGCAAGAGTGAGGTACAGCTGCAGTAAGGCAGACAAGAGGTGTTTCAGACTGGAAAAAAAAAAAGTTGGTTTTGATCCTGAATTGTACCCTGTTCACTCAGTTTCCTAATAAACCCCATAAATGTGAGTGTTGTTAAGAGTTCTGTGTGGCCATGGCGAATAACTATCGAGCCCAAGTGTGAAGCAGCAAGTGCTGTTGGAGGATAGTTGGTGTCAGAATAAAGGTTGTAGGGTGGAAGCGTGTCTGACCTCCACCTTCATAGAATTGACCGTAGGTTGATTCTGAGTTTGATTCTCCCTTGTGAAACCACATGGTCTTTTCATTGGGATAAAAATGTATACCCTTTGGGGGAAATGGGATGCATAGCCTTTCAATGTTTGTTTGTACATTTCTATGAGTAAACCTTCAACAAATGCAAAAATCAGTAAGCTAGTATGTAACTTTAGAAGAAAGGCCAAGCTATTCCTATAAGATTTTCAAACCCTTTGATATACAAGGGGTTGCATTTACTTTATCTTCAGAAATGTGGTCTTAGAGCACTACAATTTCTTTCTTTCTGGTATTCTGGGAATAGAACACCAGACTAATTTCAGAGATGTCATAAGAGTGATTTGGATTTTGACATGGATGGAAGGGTTAACCTAGAGAAATGGCTATCAAAAATATTTTAAGCACCAGAATCCTTTTCAAATAAAGTCTTAGAAAGGAGCCTAACATATAAGTCAGCCAAAAGTAGAACTGCTCTGCATATAGTTGGTAGAGAGGCAGAGGTAGGGGGCATCAGTGGGGGGCCTGCCTACTTACCATCTCTCACTCCTTATGGCTGTCTCTGAGATTCCTTCACACTCAAGTTCCTCAAAGAATATTTTGAAATCATTAACTTTGAGATGAATGTTCTATCCCTGAACTTTATAATGTCTAAAGATTGGTAGTGGAAATAAAAAATTTAAAGGCAAGTACAATACAAATTCCCTCATTTTTATAGTTAATATTTAGTAAACTCAAAAGCAGCTACAATTTTTAAAGACCATTTTCACCTATATGTCTGAAACACATGGGGAAGAAGCAGCCAAATTTCTTAATATTTATTGGATATATTTGTTTAAAGACTATACTAGTCCACTGTGAGATAATACGATGTATGAAACAAAATTCCTGATCTCATCACGCTATAATTAATAAAAGAGAAAGGACATATATGAATCCTAGCTGGTGTGGTGCTGTAGGTTAATGCACTGGACTGCAAAGTTGGTTTGAACTGCAAGGCTGGTGGTTCAAGCTCACTATTCACTTCTCGGAAACCCTATACAGGGTTGCTATGTGTTGGAACTGACTCAATGGCACTTAACAACAACAGAGACCAATAAGAACTGGCCTAATGTTTATATAATTGTCCTCCTAGACAGACTAGAGAGTAAGGTAAAGAAAAAAATGTTTTAAGAAATAATGACAGAAAACGTCCCCAAATTTGACAAAAAAACAAAGCTAAGCAAACCGCAAAAAGCATAAACCCAAAGAAATCCATGCCAGTCTCATATTAGGTCTTTGCTTAAAGACAATAAAAACTTTTGAAAGTGACCAAAGAGACCGACTATTACTA
>NW_006408522.1:4437222-4472469 GCF_000296735.1 Chrysochloris asiatica
AAAAAAAAAAAAAAGAAAGTGACCAGAGAAATGACATTCACTTATAGGAGAACAATTCAAATGACTATATATTTCTCACCAAAACCACGGAGACTAAAAGTGGACCAACAGTTTTAAAGTGCTGCAAGAAAATAACTATAAGCCCAGATTGTATTCAGCAAAAATATTCAAGATTAAAGTGAAGTTAAGACTTTCTCAGATGGTTCATAGCCAATAGACTTTGTCTAGAATTAATAAGTATATTCTTCAGACAAAAGGAAAACAATAGACAGAACATTAGGAATGAGAAAGAGCAAGAGAAATAATAAGTATCTGTGTAAATATAACAAATTATTGGATAGGGAAAATTATAAAATCATCTGATTGGCTTTTCAATGTATGTAGATGAAATACATGAGACCAGAGGTTGGCAATTTTTTTCAGTAAAAGATCAAATAAAATAGTAAATATTTTTTACTTCATTGGCCAGTCTGATGCAATTATATGAGTCTGTCTCTGCTGTGCAAAAGTGACTGAAAATATGTAAACAACTGATCATGACTGTGTCCCAATAAAACTATATCTATAGACAATGACATTTGAATTTCATGTAATTCTTATAGCTCACAAATGTTGAGTTATGTTGCTGTTTAGTCCTGTGCCATCCTCACAATTGTTATATTTGAGCCCATTGTTTTGCCATTGTGCTAATCTATTTTTTTGGAGGTATTCTTCTATTTCATTGACCTATCACTTTACTAAGCATGATGTCCTTCTCCAGGAATTGATCCCTTCTGACCACATGTCCAAAGAATGAGAGAGAAAATCTTGCCATCTGGCTTCTAAGTATCACTCTGGTTATACTTCTTCCAAGACAGATGTCTGTTCTTTTGGAAGTCCAAGATACTTCAATATTCTTTGCCAACACCTTAATCTCACTGCATCAAGTCTTCCTTTTCAATGCATCCAGTATCCCTTAATTCACTGTCCAGCTTTTACATGCTCATGAAGCAACTGAATATACTATGGCTTGAGTCAAGAACACTTTAGTCCTCAAAGTGACCTCTTTGCTGCTTAACACCTGAAAGAGGTCTTTTGTAGCAGATGACTGCTGCTTCCAAGAGCACTGATTGTGAATCCAAGCAAAAGGATCTTTGACAACTTTAATATCTTCTTCATGTATCATGATGTTGCTTATTGGTCCAGTTTTAAGGGTTTCTGTTCTCTTTACATTGAGGTGCAACCCATACAGAAGGCTGTGGTCTTTGATTTTCTTCAGTAAGTATTTTAAATCCTCTTCACTTTCAGCACGGAATGTTGTATCATCTGCATATCGCAGACTGTTAATGAGTCTTCCTCCAATACTGATGCCATGTTCTTCATATAATCCAGTTTCTTCAAGTATTTTCTCAGCATATAGACTAAATAAGTGTGGTGAAAGAATACAACCCTGACACACAGCTTTCCTGATTTTAAATCACTCGGTATCCCCTTGTTCTGTTCTAACAACTACCTCTTGAAGCACAATGACGTGTTCTAGAATACTCATTCTTCACAATGTTATTTATAGTTTGTTATGATCCACACAGTCGAATGCATTTGCACAATCCATAAAGCACAATAAATGCCACAAAGCAGTCTATAAAGCATAATCCATAAATGCCACCAAACTTTCTGGCATTCTCTGCTTTCAGCCAAGATCCATCTGACATCAGCATAATATCCCTCATTCCATGTCCTCCTCTGTATCTGATTTGAATTTCTGGCAGCTCCTTGTTGATGCATTGCTGCACCCATTGTTGAATTATCTTCAGAAAAATTATACTTGCATGTGATGTTAATGATATTGTTAGATGATTTCCATATTCCACTGGGACACCTCTTAAGGCAGGGAGCCTACAGTGACTCTTGATAAAAGTTACTAGGAAAGCAAAGATTTTGTCTCAAGGACAAGGTGTTTCTTTGTTTTTCTACTGTATCCTCAGTACCTGGGAAATAAATTGTAGATGCTCAGCAAATGTTCAACAACTGGATTATCAGTGGTAGATGATTTCTAAGAACTATAGCCCCAAATCTCCCTGGACAGTTATTATGGGACCAGCTAAGGTCCTCATGTGACCTAACATGGAGGATAAAAGCATTAATACAAAACCTTACCCATTTTACAGTCTGTTTATTGCAAACAGACCACCATTATTACGGTGGTTGTTGTTAAATTCAGACTCATAGCAACTATGTATATGGATTCTGAGGAGTGGCTGGTAAGACTGAAACGTTAACCCTGAAGTTCAAAGCAATCTTGCAGTCCAGTGCATCAACCCACAGCATCACACCAGGACTCCATAAAAGCCATGTACTTTACTTCCTTGTACAGTCTAACTGGTTTAACCACCTTGAAGAATGACCTTTCCTTGAGGGCAGAGAACACCAGCCCCTGGGAGTACGCAGGCACAACACCCCATAATAAGATTTGTCTGCTCCTGTCATAGACCTTTGCAGTAGTATCCATCTTGAACAAATTCTGTGCATGCACTCAAACACTTTATTAGCTTGACCCCGGGTTGATACACTGAACTGCAAGATTGGTTTGAACTTCAGGGTTAGCGTTTCAGTCTTACCAGCCACTCCTCAGAATCCATATATACATCGTTGCTATGAGTCTAAACGGGCCATTTACTAGAAATTCCTGTCTACCCATTTGAATAATATGATGCCTTTCCCACCTAAACTTTAAAAAATCTCAGCAAAGCCTCTCTTGGGGAGATAGGTGTTAAACATAATATTGTGTGAAAGCCTCTTTCCTATTTAAAAAAAAAAAAAAATCTTTGCCAGTATGAAAGCTTTGCCTCATTTGACTTCTTAATCAGCAGAAGGCAAAAGACCTCTCATGTAGGGCAAAAGAGTGATTAGCACTCCTGATAACACTTTCTTTGGAATGGGCACAAACATGGATCTCTTGCTATTGACTGGCCAGGTAGCTGTCTTCCAAATTTGTTGGCACAGATGAGTGAGTACCTCCAGTGCTGCATCAGTTTGTAGAAATATTTCAATTTGTATTCTATCAGTTCCTGGAGCCTTGTTTTTTTGCCATTGTCTTCAATGCATCTTGGACTTCTTCAATACCACTGGTTCTTGATCATATGCTACACCGCTTAAAGTGGCTGAACATCAACCAATTCTTTTTGGTACAGTGACTTCTTTTTGGTACTGCAAGTTCTTTCCATCTTCTTTTTTTAAAAAAAGGTTTTATTGTGAATTATGTGATCGTTTACTAGGGAGAACATTAGCTTTACATTCATCCTATCGAATATCGTTTCATTGTCATGGTTTCAATCCCCTCCATGCATCATAAACCAACCAAAGGGTATATCCTACAAGCCTTCCCCCTGGTCATCAGCACACAGCCCCTCTCCCTCTCTGGGTCTAGAGTCCCTAGTTGTTCCCTCTCTCCAAGGAATGGTCTCTGCCTCCATCTCTGGTGTCACTGTTTCTCTGGGTGGTGGTGGTTATGTGCTATGGAGTTGGTTCTGACTCATAGCGACCCTGTACAGGGTTTCTGAGGCTGTACATCTTTACAGGAGCAGCAAGCCTCATCTGTCTCCCGTGGAACAGCTGGTAGTTTCGAATGGCTGACTTTGCGGTTCACAGCCCGATTCATAACCACTATATTACTAGAGCTCCTTGCTTCTCTGGGTAGGGGCCCGCATTCCACTCTTCTCCCTTGATGGTCCCAGGGACCTCCGCTCCTGGGCTGCAAAGTCAACCACTCCTCTTGTTTTGCTACAAAACGTCTACCTTTACATTTCCAACCTTCACAGTCAGTCCTGATAGCAATTATTCACTACTGTGCCACATGACCTTCCATCTTCTTTTGATGCTTCCTGTGTCATTCAGTATTTTGCCAAAGGAACCCTTCAATATTAAAACTGGAGTTCTGAATTTCTTCTTCAGTCTTTCAGCTTGAAAAATGCTAAGTGTGTTCTTCATTTTTGGTTTTCTAACTACAGGCCTTTCATTAAAATACTTTACTCTGTCTTCTTGACCTGCTCTTTGAATTTTTCTGTTCAACTCTTTTATTCCTAATTTTTTCCATTTGTTTTAGCTTCTCTACATTTGAAACACTTGATGTGGTACTGCAGGATAATGCACTGGGTCTGAAGTTCAGTTTGAAATGTATGGTCAGTGATTAAAACTTACCAGCTGTTCCTTGGAAACTTTATACAGTGTTGCTATGTGTCAGAATGGACTCGACAACACTTAACAACAACACACTCAAGAGGGCAAGTTCCAGAGTCACTCTGACATCCATTTTGGGCTCTTTCTTTCCTGTTTTTTCAATTACCTTTTGCTTTCTTCATATATGATGTTCTTGATGTCATCCCACAACTCTTCTGGTCTTTGGTCATTAGTGTCTAATGTATCAAATCTTTTCTTGAGATGGTTTCTAAATTCAGGTGAGACATCTTCAAGGTTATATTTTGGCTTTCATGGACTTATTTTAATTTTCTACAAGTTTCAACCGGAACTTGCATATGAGTAATTGATGGTCTGTTCCACAGTAGACTAGCTTTGTTTTAGCTGAATATATTGAGCTTCTTCATCACATCTCTTCCTACAGATGTAGTCAGCTTTATTCCTGTGTATTCTATCTGATAAGGTCCATGTGGATAGTCACCTTTTATGTTGCTGGGAGAAATAAAGTACTTGCAATGAATAAGTCATCAGTTTTGCAAAATTCTACCATATGAGCTCCAGTTTCATTTCTATCACCAAGGCCATATTTTCCAAAAATCAGTCCTTCCTCTTTGCTTCTAACTTTTGCATTCCAATCATGAGTAATTATCAATGCATCTTGATTGAATGTTTGATCAATTTCAGACTGGAGAAGTTGATAGAACTCTTCAATTTCATCATCATTGGCTTTAGAGGTTGGCGCACAAATTTAATAGTGGCATTAATCGGTCTTCCTTGTAGGTGTCTGAATTATTACCCTGTCACAGACAATACTGTATTTCAAGATAGATCTTGAGATGCTCTTTTTGATGATGAATGTGACACTACTCTTCTTCTATCTGTCATTCTTGACATAGTAATCCATAAGACTGTCTGGTTCACAATGGTCAATACCATTTAAATAATGTGGTTATATGCTGTGGAGTCGGTTCCGACACATAGCAACTCCATACAGGGTTTCCAAGGCTATAATTTTTTTTTTTTTTAAGTTTTTATTGTGAATTATGTGATAGTTTACATGGGCGAACATTATCTTTACATTCATCCTATCCGTATTTTGTTTCATTGCAATGATTACAATCTCCTGCATGCATCATGAAACAACGAAAGGGTACACCCCGCACACCTGCTCCCTGGCCACCAGCACACAGCCTCTCTCCCTCCTTGAGTCTAGAGTCACTTGCTGCTCCTTCTCTCCATGTCATCGTCTCTGCCTCCATCCCTGGCGTCACGCTTCTCTGAATAGGTTCCCGCACTTTGCTTTTCTCCTTCAAGGTTGTAATTCTTTATGGGAGCAGAAAGCCTCATCTTTCTCCTGCAGAAAAGCTACTCGTTTTGAATTGCTGACCTTGAGGGTTAGCAGCCCAATTTTTAACCACTATGCTACCAGAGCTGGCTTAGTTTGCTTAACCCTGTGCCAGACAACCACAACAGAAAGAAGGGAGGGTAAAAAGATCTACAAGGTATTAAGATTTTACATTCCACTGGAAGTAGTAAAATACTAATTTTTAATAGCCAGTGCACAGTTAAATATGTATATTATAATCACTAGAGCAAACACTAAAAAACAAAAAGCAAAACCCCAGGAACACAGCAAAAAACCAACCAGTAGATAAATTAAAATGGAGTATAAAAAACGTTCAAATAATCCAGAAGGTGAAAATGACAAGAATGAAAAAGAGAGCAAACAGAAAATAACAAAACAGAAGACATAAATCCAAACATATCAATAATTATATTAAATGTAAATGATCTAACAACAGGTTGTCAGAGTAGATAAAAAACATCCAACTACATGCTGTCTATAATAAACTCACTTTGAATATAATGATTTAAGAAAATTAAAAGTAAAAGAAAGAAAAGCATGTAAACACTAATTAAAGGAGAGCTGCAATGGTTACATTAATATCAGGTAACATCAAAGCAATGAAAAGTATCAGGGATGGAGAAGGAAAAGTACATAATGATAAAGGGGGGGGCTGTTTTATTTAGAAGATGTAATAGCACAGCTGCAAACTACATACAGCAAAAACTGAAGAGGGAAATGTACTCTAATTTCAGTCAGAGACTTCAATACGCTTCTCCAAGTAACTGACAGAACTAGTAGAAAGAAACTCAATGTAGACATAGAAGAATTTAATAACGCCAACAACCAACTATATCGAATTTGTGTTTATAGAATACTACACCCAATAAAGGCTTGTATTCTTTTACCATACTTTTAAAATCTGTATCCTGAGCAAATAATCTTGGAAGACGTGCAGCCAGAATGTTTCCAAAGTCAGGATGGCGAGATTTTGTCTTTCATACTTTGGAGATGTTAACAAGAGGTACCAGTCCCTGGAGAAGGACATCATGTTTGGTAAAAAAGAGGAAGTCCCTCAAAGAGACAGACTGACACAGTGGCAAAAACAATAGGCTTAAACATAACAAAACAATTGTGAGGACTGTATAGGACTGGGCTGTGTTTCGTTCCTTTGTGAAGAAGGTCACTATGAGTCAGAGCCAATTCACCAGCACATAACAACAGAAACACCCAGTAAGAGCAGAAAACATATTCTTTTCTAGGGCCAATGGAATATTAACCAAGACTGACCATACATCCAGGTTCATAAAACAAACCCCAAGAAATGTCAAGTAACTGAAATCATACAATACTATACTATAATGGAATTAAACTAGAAATCAATAATAGAAAGATAAGAGGAACGTTTCTAAGCACTTGAAAATTAAACTACACACTTCTAAAATAATCCATGGCTTTGACCCATGAATTATTTAGAAGTGTGCTGTTGGATTTCAAAGGAAATTAGAAAATACTTTGAACTGAACAAAACTGGAAATATAACACTAAAACTTGAGAGATGCAGAGCTAGCCCGCATTATTAAATGCTTATTTTATGAAATGTCTCAAGTCAATAGTCTATGCCTCCACTTAAAGAAACCAGAACAAGAATATAATAAACTCAAAGCAAAGCAGAACAAAAACATGGAAATCAATCCAATTTAAAACAGAGAACCATTACAGAAAAAAATAAATAAAACTAAAACCTCGTTCTTCAAAACAAAAAAGATCAGCAAGACTGATAAATCTCTATCAAGATTGATAAGGAAAAATGAGAGAAAAGAACACTATCAAGAATAAAAGAGAAGAAAAAAAAAAAAAAAGAATAACAGAGTTAGCTAAAAGAAAAACCCAAATAAGTTATCTGTGAGTTGATTCCAACTCACAGCAACTCAATGTGTTGCAGAGGAGAATTTTGATTTCTGGGGTTTTCATAGCTATGACCTTTTGGAAGCAGACAGACAGAACTTTTTTCCAAGTTGCCTCTGAGTGAATTTGAACTGCTAATTTTTTGGTTAGTAGTCACATGCTTACCTGCTTGCACCACCCAAAGACTCCTGAAAGAGGGGATATTACTGTTAAATATCTCAATGATTATAAAATAATAAAAGGTAATATTATGAATAACTCTTGTATATAAATTTGATAGCTTAGATGAAACGAACCAATTCCTTGAAAACAACAAACTACCAGAACTCACCCAGATGGTAAGGAGAAATTGATTAGTCCTATAACTATTAAAGAAAGTCAATTCATAGTCAAAAAGCGTCACACACCCACACACACAAATCCAGATAGTTTTAATGATGAACTGTACCAAACACTTAAAAAAGAAATAACACCAAATTTCCAGAAAGTAAAAGAAGAGGAAACACTTTTCAGCTCATTATATTAGGCCAGCATTAGTCTAATGCTAAAACTGTACAAAACAGTAGAAGAAAACTACAGACCAATATTCCTTACAAACATAGATACAGGAGTCCTCAGAAAAGATTACTGCATCAAATCCAGCAAAAAATAAAAAGAATACACACAAATTGGGTTTTATCCCAGCAATGAAAAGTTCATTCAGTATTAAGCAAAAATCAGTAAAAAAAAAAAAACACACACCCAATAATCAATATAATATACCATATTAAGAATCTAAAGATGACATAATCATCTTCATTGAAGTAGAAAAAGCATTTGATCAAATTCAACACAGTCATGATAAACATTATCAGCAAAGTAGGACTAGAAGGCAACTTCATTAACATAATAAAAAATATCTATAGAAAACTCATAGTGAATATCATAATTAATGATAAAAAAATTAAAAGTTTTCCTCTTAAGATCAAATCAAGGCAAGAATGTGTAATCTCACTGTTCCTACTCAACATTGTATGAGAAGTCCTATCAAACACAAAAAAATAAGAAACAGAAATGAAAGACATACAGATTGGGAAGTGTTATAGATTTAATTGTTTACTCTCAAAAAATATTTGTCAACTTGGCTGAGTTATGATCCTCATCATGTAACTATCCTCCATTTTGTGATCTGATATAATTATCCTATGTATTGTTACCTTCTCTTCTACGATATTAATGAGGCAGGATTAGAAGCAGAGGGAGTCCTGGTGTGGCACTGCAGATTAATGTGCTGGACTGCAAGGTTGGTTTGAACCCCAAAATCAATAGTTCAAGCTCCACCAGTCACTCTTTGGGAATCCTATACAGGATCACTATGAGTCAGAACTGACTTCACAGCAGTTAACAACAACATGTTAATGAAGGGAGTCTTGGCATGACGCTGTAGGATAAACACTGGACTGCTAACCACAAGGTTGGCAGTTCAAACCTATCAGCTATTCTTTGGAAACCCTATATGGGGTTGCTATGAGTTGGAACAAGGAGCTCTGGTGATGTAGTGGTTACGAACTGGGCTGCTAAACTCAGGGACAGCAGTTCCAAACTACCAGCTGTTCCTCGGGAGATAGATGAGGCTTTCTGCTCCCATAAAGATTTACAGCCTCGGAAACCCTATGCAGCGTCGCTATGAGTCAGAACCAACTCCATGGCACATAACAACAACAACATGAATTTGAACAGACTTGAAGGCACTTAACATCTTAACGAAGCAGGTTGCACTCTATAGGATTATCTTGTTTTTGGATCAATCTCTTTGAGATATAAAAAGAAATTAAATAAGCAAGCAGAGATTACATGTCATGACTGCCACCAAGAAAGAAAAACTGGAAGTGGAATGTGACCTTTGAGCTGCCTGGGGTTCCTGCACTGAGAAGCTCCTAGACTCAGATGAAGACAGATGTCTACTCACATGCAGACCGCCAAGGAATGCTGGACCCACAGATTTTTTGTTTATGTTTTAACTTTGTATTGTGAATTGGGTGAAGGCACACAGAACAAAACAGTTTTCCATTCAACAATTCATACTCATTAAGTTTCATGTAATTGACTGCAATCCCTACAATATAACATTATTTATCCTATTTCCTCCCTGTTTTTCCTGTTTCCATTTCTCCATTCCTACCCTTTTGAATTTTGTTTTTGGGTAGATGCTACTCTTTTGATCTCAAATGACTGCTATCTAAGATGTGCCTATCTCGCCAGTGTTATTGTTCCTCTTACAAGCCTGTCTATTGTTTGAGTGAAAACTGAGCCAAAGGGGTAAGTTCATTTCCAGACCTGAAGGGCAGCTAAGGGCCATAGTCTTGAGAGTAGGTCCATAGATGCTGAAAGGAGACAAGGACCTCCTCCTAGAGTTAGCAGTAAGAGAAAGCTTTCCCCTAGAGTTGGTACCCTGAATTCGGACTTCTTAACCTCCTAAATTGTTAGAGAATGCATTTGTTTGCTGAAGCTGTCCACTTGTGGTATTTCTGCTTTATCAGTACTAGATAACTAAGGCAGGAAGGAAGAATTAAATTAAATTAATGCCTAATCATAGATGACATGATTGTCTATATAGAAAACTCCAAGGAAGTTACAGAAATTAAAAAATACTACTAAATATTGGCAAGGTTATAGGACATAAGGTCAATACACAAAAATCAATTTTATTTCTATATTCCAGCAATAAACAATTAGAAAGCATAACAAACAACATATTCCAAAATAAATAGCTAAAAAATACAAGTATATTCCAAAATAAAATACAATAACTCAAAAAACTACTTATTTATCAATCTAATAAAATAGATCATCTGCTACAAGGAGTTAGGATTGTGGGTGGGTATGCATGAGTAAAGTATTTAGTGTAACAGTACAGGTAAAACTTTCTGCTTTTTCTCCTTCATCTTGTCTTTCTTCTTCTACTTAAACTCTTCTTCGGCAACACTTCCTTACAGTGAAAGTATGTTGCTCCTTCTTGATAATCCTTTGAACTACTGACTGCTCCCCCTTAACTCTCCTAAATTATTGCTGTTTTTAATTTCTTACTACCTGCTTGCTATCTTATAACATCCTGCCAATGATTTATTCTACCTCCATTTGATTGAAACATTTCTCATACTTCACATTTGTATTGTTACAACAGTATTTTGATTACTGTTACTCTTTGTTGTTCTTACATTTAATGCATCTTTACAATTCACATTGTTTCCAGATCTTCCTTAAGCATCTCATTGGCTATGTTGCTCACTTTACTTTTTTTGTTTGTTTGTTTTCAGAGAATCACCATTATCTATCAAAAAGTTTCTCTTGGGCCTGTCTTTTCATCCCAAAGCTTAACTTCTTCCAACATTTTCAGTCTCTTTCACTGTGGTAGTTACACTGGCTGAAAACAACCATTTGTTTGCTCATGATTCTTTAGGTTCAGAGTTTGAGCTAGAATTATTCAGTAAGTGGGTTTTCTGTTGGTCTCATCTGAAGTCATCTAGTGGCTGAACTGGGCTAGATGGTTCAAGGTGGCCTTACTCACATGTTTAGAAGTTGGCATTGGCTGTTGGCTGGAGGACCTTGGCTTTTCTCCAAAATTTTCTCACTTCTTGTAACAGACCAGGCTTCCTCTCAGGGTAGTGAAAACATTTCCAGAAAGTAAAGAGTGGAAGCTGCAAGCCTTTTGAAGCTAAGGCTTGGAAGTCATATTGTGCTACATCTACATTCTGCTAGTTAATGGCCAGCCCACATTCAAGGAGTAGGGAAACAGCTTCTACTCATTGGTAGGGAAAGCAGCAAAGAATTTATGTCCTCTAAAAAACCACACACATATATACAGCAAATTTTACCTTTTTTTGGTGTACAGTTCTGAGTTTTAACATGTCTAGATCAGCATAACCACTGATACTGTCTATATATAGCTATCACATTGTTGTTGTTGAGTTGGTTCCAACTCATAACAACCCTGTGTAGGGTTTCCAAGGAGCAGCTGGTGAGCTTGAACCACCAACCTTATTCAAACTGACTTTGTAGTCCAGCACATTAACCTGCAGTGCCACACCAGGGCTCTAGCCATCACAGTGTCTTTGTTGCCACTGAATCGGTTCCAATTCATAGCAACTCAGTACAGGGTTTCCGAGGAGCTGCTGGTGAGCTTGAAATGCTGATTTTGTGGTTCAAACCAACCTTGCTGTCCAGCACATTAACCCACAGCGCCACATCAGGACTCTAAACCATCACATTGTTGTTGCTGCTAAGCGCCGTTGAGTCAGTTCCGACCCATAGATTCCCTGCATAGAGTTTCCGAGGAGCAGCTGGTGAGCTTGAACCACCAACCTTGCAGTTCAAATAGCTTTGCAGTCTGGCGCATTAATCCACAGCGCCACACCAGGAACTCCTAAACCATCACATTAGGGGTGTGTTAATTGTTTGACCAAATATGTTGTTGTTAAGTGCCGTAGAGTCATTTCCGACTCATAGTGACCCTGTAATAGGGTTTCCAAGGAGTGGTTGGTGAATTTGAACCACCAACCTGTGTTTCAAACTGACTTTGCAGTCCAGTGTTTTATCCCACAATGCAACTCTGTGACCAAATACGGCAGGATAATTTTTAAGTTGATAATTTTGTATGGCCCGCAAATGATGCTATAAATTTTGGCAGAAAAAAAAATTCCTTATCCCTGCTCTAAGGAGTCCCTGGGTGTAGCAAAGGGGCACTTGGGTCTTTCTAACAACAGAAATCCCAAGGTTGAGCATAGTAAAGGAGGATCTTTGCAGTGCTGATTACTAATAGCTTAAAAAAGAGATGGGATAGGCAAGAATTTCACAATGCCTCCAAGGCAAGGCTTAAAGTAAGAGACAAGGAGAAACGGAGAAAAAGAAGTAACACTGCAGGGCAGGTAGGCAAAGAAGCCAGGAAGAATTGAGGCCATAACTACACACCTATTCTCAGTAAGGCAGAGCTGTTCTTTAGGGACCTCCCTGTCTTCCTTTCTGTTCAGAGGCAAGAACTCACAGTTTCTCTCCTTTAAGTTATAAGAGCTTTTCTGTTTGAAGACAGTAGTTTTCTGGGAATAGGGATAGAAGCAAAAAGCTGGGTGGCAAACAAAAAGCCTGGAAATATATATATATATATTTTTTTAACAGTATGGGTATATGTTGTTGTTGTTATGTGCCGTGGAGTCGGTTCTGACTCATAGCGACCCTGTACAGGGTTTCCAAGGCTGTAAATCTTTATGGGAGCAGCTGCGGAACAGCTGGTAGTTTCGAACTGCTGTCCTTGTGGTTCGCAGCCCAATTTGTAACCACTACACTACCAGAGCATCTATGTGTATATAGTTCTAATGATTAACTTGAGGATGGCCCAGTACACTAGATTGTATAGATCTGTAGAGAATGATCTTTGTAGGAAATCTGTTACTTAAAGATGAAAAGGAATGTCAATCAATCTGATCCCAATTCATTAATCATTACCATCTGAAAAGTTTGGGTGAAGATCCTCTGGAGTAACCAGAAAGCAAAGGAAAAGGAGGACATTATCATTGTAGAACATGTCACTTTCCCTTGAGATAAAAGAAAAAAGAAATGAGAGGTCCTAAGCCCTGAAACTAAAGGTAGTGAAAGAAACTTAGATATTGAAAACAGGAGGCCTAAAAATAGTTAAGAAGTGACTTACAATCTGGTGAAAGCACTTTCTCTTCTGAGTTTCTGAGAAAGTACAGCATTTTATAAAATATCCTGACCTGATTCCTAAATTCAAATAATATGTATAGCATCTGTTAGATGTATATTAACATAGATCCAGAAATGACAATGACAAAGCAAGCATTTATTCAATTATTTATTCATTCATTCAAATAAATGTTTTATGAGGGCCTTACTTGTTTTATAAGGAGCTCTGGTAGTGTAGTGGTTACGAATTGGGCTGCTAATCTCATGGTCAGCAGTTCGAAACTACCAGCGGCTCCACAGGAGAAAGATGGGGCTTTCTGCTCCTGTAAAGACTTACAGCCTCAGAAACCCTGTACAGGGTCGCTATGAGTCGGAACCGACTCCACGGCACATAACAACAACAACTTGTTTTATGGGAGTCCTGGCGTGGCACTGTGGGTTAATGCGCCAGACTGCTAAGCTGTTTGAACTGCAAGGCTGGCGGTTCAAATTCACCAGCTGCTCTTCAGAAACCCTATACAGGGTCGCTATGGGTTGGAATTGACTTGACAGCACTTAGCAACAACTTGTTTTATGGGAGTCCTGGTATGGCGCTGTGGGTTACTTAACCAGACTGCAAAGTTGCTGTGAACCGTAAGGTTGGTGGTTCCAGCTCACCAGTTATTCCTCGGAAACCATATACAGGGTTGCTATGGGTCGGTACTTAACAACGACTTGTTTTATGAAGGCCTACCTATGCCAGGTCCCTGGGTAACACAAAAAGTATGTGTTTGTGTGTACAAACCTAGAGGTTGGTGGTTCAAACTCACTCAACAGCACCATCAAAAAAAAGGCTTTCATAAAAATCACAGTCAAGAAAATCCTATGGAGCAGTTCTATTAAAGAGTCAGAATCAACTTAATGGCAATACAGCTTGTTTGTTTTTGGGGGTGGAGGCTACCACATGTACCAGGTACTTTGTTAAATGCTACAGATACAATGGTGAACAAAACAGAATCCCTAGTTTCATGAAATTTCTAAATACTGGGAGAGACAGACATTAATAAAATCATACAATTACATACGAAATATTCATTGTGATAAATGCTGTGAGATACAGTACAGGGTACATTAAGAGTGCATACCTGGGGAACTTGGCAATAGGCTGCCAGTGACAACCAGTGAGTCTGTCAGAGCAAATGATGTACCAAAAAATCCTGTGCTCCCATTCCTAGTAGGGAAGGAGAACAGAGTCCCTAAGAGAAAAAAGTATTCATTGTCCTCTGGGAGAGTGAAAGAATTAGCCTCGTGCTCTTTAAGAGTTTTTTACCAGGTTCATAGACACAAAGAACATCTTGCCCTTGGGATAAAAAGCTTCCATCATAAACATGGGTACAATAAATAGGCAAGAAATTGATACCTTCTGCCTTCAATATAGTGAGGCAAGAAGCCCTGAAGGTTGCTCAGTGGCAGAAAGCTGTGGTCTGGGCATGTTTGTTATTCCAACAGATTCTGTAGATACAAGCTAATGACATTGGAAAAAAAAAAAAAAAATCAGGGCCAGCCACTTTGTGATTTCTTGATTATATGTGGTATATACACATCCAGGCTGAACCTTTCTCTACTCTTCCTGCCCAGTTTCTACCACGACAAGTTTTTTTAAACATTCTAGTCTAAGGCACACACACACAACAACATTATTCTGAAAGCTGAAACTTTACTAGATCAATAATGATGAGAGATCCAAGAATAAGGAGTTCTTAAATTGCAACTCATCAGTGCCTACTGTGTGATGGGCTTCATATAAATATTGAATTACAACAAAATATTCATGGAAGCAATCTTATTAGAATGACCAGAGTGAAACACCTCAATTTCCAAAGGCAGACTGACAAGATAGTCTGTGATAATCAGAGATAATTAACTATGCTCCTCTGGGTCTCTAACTTCTCCAAGTGCATACACTTTGAAAGTCTGGTTACTGATGCAGAAACCTGATGAGACTCTGAGGCCCTACCTCCCTAACCACACACATACTTTGACAAGGACTTGGATTCTTTATCAAAAGAATTTGTTGAAATCAAATTGCAACCAGATGCTACCAAAGGATCTGAAATATTTAACTAAGTCCCTTTGCAACCCTATTCCGTTTTTTCAGGTTCATGGATTTCCAAAACAGAAGAGATTTTGTTCTCAGGGGCAAATGAAACATACAAGTCTGGATGGTAGCCTTGAGCAGCAGCACCCTATGGAGAGCCAACTGCTTTGTAGATGCCTGGAAACAAGACCGTGTAAACATTTCCCTGTTGCCTAGGCTGATAAAATCAGCACTAAGTGACAGATGAATAACATGGTGAATATGGCTGGGCAATGAGGCAACCAGTGGGAAGAAAGAGCTGGTTTTTTTTTTTATTAACTTCCAGGTGTTGAGAAAGGTAAGAGGAACATATTCAATGAGGCAACACCAAGTCAGTTGAAGAGTGACTATTTTCCATGATCCTTTACTCTCTCAGTCATCCTTTTATTGCCTTTTCTCTTAAAACCAGATTCACAGGTTAATTTCTATTTTAATTCTCCCACAAAAAATGACAGACACAGATATGGAGAAACACAGACAGAGTTTGAAGCACCTGGCCAGCATCTATTAAATAATTGCTTACATACCAGGACCAACACTGTTGAGAATAGTTATGAAGGGAAGATAATTAACCTAAAAAACTGGCAATAGCAATCTCTAGCAGTGGAAGATTTTGCTACGAAGTTATGTTGTAATCCTAAGAGTAACATCAGGAGCATCTGAAACTTCCAGTAAATAGTTGGTATTATTTACAACAATAGTCCCTGTTGGTTTTCCTGCCACAACACTCTGAGAAGGGGTGGGGACACCTTATAAAGCACTTACCATCTTCCGTTTCCTGCCACACGATGCCTTCAAGGTTGACGCTGGTCCCAGGTTCACAGGGGCCCAGGCATTCGGGTTCAGTAGCTAGAGCCACATCACATGTGTTGACCCCAACTGATCGGGTCCGAACCATGATCTGCTCACAGGGAGATGAGATGTCATTACTGACCACTGGCACCAGAAGGTGAAGTGGCAGCACTGCTGGTGTGGCGACAGGGGACTCCATCTGTGGGAGAAGAGAAAGCAGTAGCTGAGTTCAGGTGAAACATTAAAAGGAAATAGCTTCTATGTATTAAATCTAGATCTACATTCTTTCCTGGCATAGCACTGTAGGCTAAACACTGGACCACTAACCACAAGGTTGATGACTCAAACCCACCAACCATTCCTGGGAAACCCTATGCAGGGTCATTATGAGTTGGAATTGACTCGATGGCATTTACAACAACATTCTTTCCTGCCAGAGTGCAGAGGACTCGAAATATGCTCTTATTACAATCAAGGAGTCCTGGTGTGGCACTGTGGGCTAATGTGTCAGACTACAAAGTCGTTTGAACTACAAGGTCGGTGGTTCAAGCTCACCAGTTTCTCCATGGAAACCCTATACAGGGTCGCTATGGGTCGGAATAGACTCGACGGCACTTAACAACAACATTACAATAAAAAGTTTCTAGTGAAAGGCAATCAGGGCCAGATTTAGAAGTAAAAGAGCACACTGAGGAAAAAGAAAAGGTATGCCCTACTGCCATCACTGGACCTCACTAAATAGAATACACAGAAATCAAACTGACTACATCTGTGGAAAGAGATTTTGGAAAAGCTCCATGTCATCAGACAAAACAAGGCCAGGGACAAGATTGTGGAACAGACCATCAATTGCAATATGCAAATTCAAACTGAAGCTGAAGACAATGAAAACAAGTCCATGAGAGCCAAAATATGACCTTGAATATATCCCATATGAATTTAGGATCTGAAGAACAGATCTGATACAGTAAACACTGAAGACAGACGACCAAAAGAGTTGTGGGATGACATCGAGAACATCATACAGTGGCGAGACCTGGGGACTCCTGGACCCAGGGACAGGGACATGGCCACAGAGAACTAGAATGGAAAGTGAAGCATCCAGCTAATATGAAGTGAGGGGAGATGCATAAGAACAACCATGCTTGCAGATAGCACCCATTTGATCTGGCTTCAATGGCTGGGTGATCAAAACTCATACAGAGGAAGAAAGAAGAGGGGAAAAAAGTATAATCCACTACAATTTGATGAACTTGACCTATACTTATGGTTGTAGTAGCTCAAAAGAGGGAACGAAACTTTACAGTGAGGATCATTCCCACCCCCTCCGTACACAGGGTTGACAGGGATGGGCAACTTAGACATTGCCTACCCCAAGTGGGGGGATTACAAAGGCACAAAGTGACTGGCTTACAAGCTTTCAAGAGAGAACCAAGTTCCACAGAATGCAGGGGAAGGTAAAATCTCCACTGAGTGGTTTCAAACCTGTCTGGATGGGGCTGGTAAAAGGAGATGGGGATAAGACTCTTGTGGTTCAATAGTGAATAATTGCTATCAGGACTGATTGTGAGTATTGCAAATGGAAAGGTAAAGAGGGGAGTGGTTGATCTTGCAGTCCAGGAGTGGAGGACCCTGGGACCACCAAGAGAGAAGAGTGGAGTGCGGGACCCTTTCCAGAGAAGCAGTGACACCAGAGATGGAGGCAGAGACCATGACATGGAGAGATGGAGCGGCTGGGGACCCTGGACTCAGGGAGGGAGAGGGGCTGTGTGCTGATGGCCGGGGTGCAGGCTTGTGGGATGTGCCCTTTGGTTGTAGATTTCTGAGTGCTTCAGTAAACATTTCCCCTGCACCCCCCCTCAAAAAAAAAAAAGCAGAGGGAATGGAAGCAAACGCTGTTGAATGATGATGCATGGAGGGGATAGTAACCATTGCAATGAAACAAAATATGATCGGATGAGTGTAAAGCTGATTTTCTAGCCCATGTAAACTATCACTCAATTCACAATAAAAACTTAAAAAAAAAAAAATTCAGCTCCAACTCATAGTGACTCTGTACAGGGTTTCCGAGGCTGTAAATCTTTACGGGAGTAGAAAGCCTCATCTTTCTCAGTGGAACAGCTGGTAGTTTCGAACTGCTGACCTTGAGGTTAGCAGCCTGATTCATAACCACTACGCTACCAGAGCTCCTTCAGTGACCCTGTATAGGGTTTGTGAATAGCAGCTGGTGAGTCTGAACTGCTAACACCTTGCAGTTCAAAAAAAAAAAAAATTATACAGGAAGAAAGCAAAAAGTCATTAAGAAGACAAACAGGAAAAGATCAAAATGGATGTCAGAAGAGACACTGAAACTTGCTCTCCAGTGTAGAGATGCTAAAACAAATGGAAGATATGAGAAGGTACAAGAGCCGAACAGAAAATTTCAATGGTCAGCTCGAGAAGACAAAGTTAAATATTACAACGAAATGTGCAAAGATCTGGAGTTAGAAAACCAAAAAGGAAGAATACATTCAGTATTTCTCAAGCTGGGGGAGCTGAAGAAAAAAAATTCAAGCCTCGACTTTCATTATTGAAGGATTCTCTGGGCAAATTATTGAATGATGCAGAAAGCATTAAAAGAAGATGGAAAGAATACAGAGTTACTGTACCAAAAGGAAATGGTTGATGTTCAACTGTTTCAAGAGATAGCATATGATCATGAGATAATGACACTGAAGGAAGAAGTCCAAGGTGCATTGAAGGAAATGGCAAAGAACAAGGCACCAGGAATTGATGGAATAAACATTGATGTATTTCAAGAAAGTAAGGCGGCACTGGAGGCACTCACTCATCTATGCCAAGAAATTTGGAAGACAACTATTTGGTCAACTGATTGGAAGAGATCCGTATTTGTGTCCACTCCAAAGAGAGGTGACCCAATGGAATGTGGAAATCATCAGACAATATCTTTGATATCCCATGTGAGTATAAAGTTTTACTAATGGTAATACAGAAATGGCTGCAAACATACATTGACAGCGAACTTCCAGAAGTTCAAACCGGATTCAGAAGAGGACGTGTGTTGAGGGATATCATTGCTGATGTCTGATGGATCTTGGCTGAAAGCAGAGAATACCAGAAAGATGTTTACCCGTGCTTTATTGACTATGCAAAGGCTTTCAATTGTGTGCATGATGGCAAGCTATGGACAATATTGTGAAGTATGAGTATTCCTGAACACTTAATTGTGCTCATGAGGAATTTGTACATGGACCAAAAGGCAGTTGTTCCAACAGAACATAGGAACACTGAATGGTTTAAAATTAAGAAAGGTGTGCGACAGGGTTGTATTCTTTCACCATACTTATTCAACCTACATACTGAGCAAATAATCCGAGAAGTTGGGTTATATGAAGAAAAACATGGCATCAGGATTGGAGGAAGACTCATGAACAACCTGCAATACGCAGATGATATAGCCTTGCTTGCTGAAAGTGAAGAGGTCTTAAAATACTTACTGATGGAGATCAAAGAGTACAGCCTTCAGTATGGATTGCATCTCAATGTAAAGAAAACAAAATTCCTCACCACTGGATCAATAAACAACAACATTCTTATCAAAGGAGAAAAGACTGAAGTTGTCAAGGACTTCATTCTTCTTGGATCAACTATCAAAACTCATGGAAGCAGCAGTCCAGAAATCAAACAATGTATTGCATTAGGCAAATCTGCTGCACAAGAGCTTTTCAAAGTGTTGAAGAGCAAAGATGTCAGCTTGAGGACTAAGGTGTGTCTGACCCAAACCAAGGTATTTTCAATAATCTCACATACATGCAAAAGATGGACAGTGAATAAGGAAGACTGTAGAATGATGCTTTTGAGTTATGGTGTTGGAGGAGAATATTGACAGTGTCATGGGCTGCCAAAAGAACCAAGAGATCTGTGTTGGAAGAAGTGCAGCCAGAGTGTTCCTTGGAGGACAGACAGGATAGCCAAACTTTGTCTCTCATACTTCGGACATATTGTCAGGAGGGACCAGTCACTGGAGAAGGATATCATGTTTGGTACTGTGGAGGGTCAGAGAAAAAAAGGAAGACCCCCAGCGAGATGGATTGGCAAAATGGTAGCATCAATAGGCTCAAGCGTGACAACAATTGTGAGGTTGGCGCAGGACCAGGCAGTGTTTCGTTCTGTTGTGCATAGGGTTGCTATGAGTTGGTAATGACTCAATGGCACCTAACAACAACAACAACTGCCATCACTACTCTTACCACTGATTTAACATTAAACAAACAGTGCATTTGTTATTATCAGTTGCTGTTAAGTTGTGCCTGACTCACGGTAGCCTTGTATGCTGAGTAGAATTGCTCTATAGGGTTTTCAAGGCTATAATCTTTCACAAGCAGATATCCAGGTCTGTCTTACCAAGCACCTTTGAGTAGGTTATGGACTGCCAACCTTTACATGAGTAATTGAGTACTGTACTGTGAGCCACCCAGGGATTTCTGAACAACAGTCAGGTATAAAATCCATTAACATGAGTGGTAATAAAGAAGGGAAGAAATGTCCAGATCCTAGTCCACTTCAAGGAGACTGGGGGAAATAATACAGCTTTAGCTAGAAAGAAAACTACTTAAAAGTTATAAAGGGGCTAGGAGCAACCTGATGGAGCCTTCTAACCCACAGAGATTATTAAGAGTCGTTGGTTAATGAGAATGGCCTTTGGGAGTATAAATCTAATGCAAAATTTCTGGAAGAAACAGGAGATGCTTTTTACTATCTAAAAAAAATCCATAGCAGTTTGCAATGAAGTTGAGTATGCACACACACAGAGGCAGTCAAACACAAAGGAATAGCAATCTACTTCCAAAACTACAACTTCTCACAATACCATAATTAATTAGGTTTCAAGAAGAATGCAACACATCTAGGTATAGTAGAAAAGGTTTCATGAAGAGGGATCTCAACTTTTTTAATCCTAATGTTTATCAGGTTGACAAAGTAACTACTCTGGGTCTATGGTACCCAAATCCTGAGTATAGTGCTTTGCACATATAAAGACAATCAATACATGCTGGCTTTCTCCCTCAAGACTAAGAATTATGGCTATCAACTGACCTAGAAAATGAGAGTCAAAGATCAGAACCCTATTCCCCTTCAGTCCAGGTAAAATGGTATCCGTAAACAGACCCACAAGGAGCCCTGGCAGCACAGTGGATTATGAGTTGGGCTGCTAACTGCAAGTTGGCAGTTCAAATATACCAGCCTCCCTATGGGATAAAGATGAGATTTACAACTTCGGAAACTCTACACAGGGTTGCTATGAGTCGGAACTGATTCGATGGCATACCACCACCGCCAACAAACAGATTCACACTCAAGAGAGAGAAAGTCACACACACATCCATAATCTGACCTGCTGGACAGCTCTGCAGCCCAACTCAATTTCTGGGACAGTTATTTCATGACCACTCTATCATCACCCCCACGTTTCCCCAAACACACAAACAGACTTTGACTTTTCTGGCCCTGAGGTCCAGATATTGCATTCATTTTCTGCAGTGAGCTATGGCTTCTCGGCTTAGAAAGTCACTGCTATTTGCAGATCATCACTGTCAGAACCCATAGAATGCTCAAACTCTGATTCAGTCTAGTTATGGTCCCAGAAGAGCTGCCAAACATTATCCTTATCTGCTTGTTGTCACACAACCCCTTCAACCCTTAACTTTCCTAACTTTGCCTTTTTCATAAAATGAAATGGAAGTGAAACCATTACTTTCTCTTGCTCTTTGAAAATCAAGCACTTATAATTTAATTTGGCAACCTTCTTGGGATGTGGGAGATCCTTAAAAGACCCTTTAAAATTTCCAGGCAAAATCTTAAAGATAAAAACAAAAAATTGTAAAGAGGTGGCTAGCAATGCAGAAGAAGTGAACTAGAGCCTCCCTACTACCTGTGTAGTGCTTTCAGAAAAGCTATAAGAAGGTGGCTCATAACTCTTTGAAAAGCAAGTTTCTTGGGAATTCTATCACTGAGAGTCACTAGAAAAGGGAAATTGGAGACAAAGTATACGGAACATGTTTACTTTTGGCCTCACCTCAGTGTGTACATTTTCTTTGCTTAGGGTTTCTCTTTTCTGCTCCTTACTTCTACTGCCCTGAGAAATTCCTGTGAAGTTCTTCTTCTTAGACAAAGATCTTGACCTACCACTTTCTCTCTCATCCATCAAGGGGCAGCTGATCTTTTCCGGAAGTGGTTTCATAGCCTACTAGGTTATTCAGTACTATGAGAAACCAAGGGAAGATGCCACTATATTCCAGCCAAAGACCAGTTCCCAGTTTTGTACAGACAGATCCAGAAAACATTTAAAATGAAAAGTTGGAAACTCTACTTTTACATTAAAGCAGTTTGTGAGATTAAACCCTGCTACACAACAGTAGCGTAGTGGTTACGAATCGGGCTGCAAACCTTAAGGTCAGCGGTTCGAAACTACCAGCCGTTCTGCGGGAGAAAGATGAGGCTTTCTACTCCCGTAAAGATTTACACCCTCGGAAACCCTGTACAGGGTCGCTATGGGTCGGAACCGATTCGACGGCACTTAACAACAACAACAACACAACAGTAGTCCTGGTGTGGCGCTGTGGGCTAATGCGCCAGACTGCAAAGTCGTTTGAACTGCAAGGTCGGTGGTTCAAGCTCACCAGCTGCTCCTTGGGAACCCTATACAAGGTCGCTATGGGTCAGAACTGACTCGATGACACTTCACAACAACAACACAACAGTAGGAGTCTTGGTGTGCCACTAATGCGTGTCACACTTCGAAGTCATTTGAAATGCAAGGTCGGTGGTCCAAGCTCACCAGCTGCTCCTTGGAAACCCTATAATGGGTTGCTATGGGTCGGATCGACTCAATGGCACTTGCCAATAACAACAGAACTATAGGATAAGCACTGGACTGCTAACCACAAGGTTAGTGATTTAAACCCACCAGCCAGCTCCTTCGGAACCCTATGCTGGAACCAATTTGAGGACAACACAGAATATCTGAAGAGAAAAAATATTCATAGTTAAACTGATCACTAAGAATAACAGAATTGACTATTACTTATGTGCATGAGTGGCTGACTGATAATGTGTATGCACCAAACAACTCTTAAGGAACACAGTTACGAAACTGAGCTCAGTATTTCAGTTTGTGAAGACGACTTTATTTAGTTACCCAAAAGAGACGTGGGGGGATGGGTGAAGCAAAGCAATCTACCCATAAGTTTATAACTACAAGTTTCCCAAGCTATCTGAATTGAAAACGTTCCTGTGAAACCTTTCTTAAGCCAAAATGGCATAAAGCAGAGAAGCAATTACCATTAATTTACATGGGAAAATTTTAAAAAATATTCCCACACCCAAAAAATAACCTACCGAATCACACATAAAATATAAAATAACATATATTATTGTTATGTGCTATATAATGTTTCCAAGGAGCTGCTGGTGGATTTGAACCGCCAACCTTGTAGCTCAAACCGAACCTTGCAGTCCAGTGCACTGTCCTACAGTGCTACACCAGGACTTCTAAAATAAAGTAAAAGCAGGAATTATAAAATAAATGCATAGCCTATATAAAGTAGAGTTTGGTGATGCCATTCTTACTTCTTGGGGTGTATTGGCTTGCTGCCAAAAAAAAGTTGAAATCCTCTTTGGATCTCCTTTGGTTAGCAAAAGGAGGTACTAATGCAGGTCTTTCATTAAAGAAAAATGGTATAAAGCGAACTTTTGAAAAGTACAGGATACCTATATTGTTTCCTTCTCGTCTGCAACAGAAATCTAAGGTGAAATCACAGAACTGCACAACAGTGTTTAATTACAGCTTCAGCTCTGCTAATTACCGTTTGGTCACATCTATAATCTACATTAAGCCTCAGTGCATACTAAGTAGCTCTGTGATACTCATCTAATAACCTAGGAAGCTTCATGGGATTTCATAGTCTACTATTCATTGGACTAAGCAAAGCTTCACTTATCACTTTCCAGGAGAAGATAAAAAATCAGAAAAGGACTCATTGTGCCAGCTTTCCCATATACATAGGCTGTAAGAGCAGAGATTATCAGGAGATTGGTACCAACAGAAAAATAAGGAATAGGAATATAAGAAAGTTATGGTCATTAAATCCTTAATAACTATAAAACAGAAATTGAGTCAATTCTCAGTCTCTGAAATGCTTCAAGAAGTGCTACCATGTCTCCTGTATGTAGCTGAATGGGGCAGGTAAACAACCAAACAAAATAAAAACCTGAAAGTAATTTTGTGGAAAAACAGAGATGCATATCTCGGAAGTTTCACAACAGTTCATGTCCTTTATTGGATCTGAGTGCTGATAGGCAGGTGACAAAGAAATGGAGACTAGAGAATAAAGGAAGACCAGAGTCATTAAGCTCCTCACAAAAAGTAATTATACACTGACTTCAGTTGCCACCTACACATGAGAGCGAAAATCTCCAAGGCTGCAGCTAATTTAAAGGGTGGAAAATGCATTGCAGAAATATTGGGGACCCTCCCCATTTTTTCTCACAAATATGAGTCTCATATCTTTACCCTCAGTCAAGAGGCAAAGAGGAGACTGGGTCTAGTGATAATTATAATAGCTATAAGAAATTCCCTTTTATCCAAAATGAAAGATAATGGGAGTTAGGGCTAAGATTAATTTTCAGATTTTGTTATTAGATAAGACTATGAAAAAGTAAAATTTTACAAAGTAAAATTTCATCAACTACGCTACATGTTGTTGTTGTTGTTAGATGCCATCGAGTCGGTATCGACCCATAGCGACCTTATGCACAGCAGAACACTGCCCAATCCTGGGCCAACCTCACTATTGTTGCCATGTTTGAGTCCATTGATGCTGTCATTTAGCCAATCCATCTCACTGGGGGTCTTCCTCTTTTTCTCTGACCCTCCACCTTACCAAACATGATATCCTCCTCCAGCGACTGGTCCCTCCTGGTAATATGTCCAAAGTATGAGAGACGAAGTTTGGCTATGACGAAGTATGAGAGACAAAGTGTGGAGCACTCTGGCTGTACTTCTTCTAAAACGGATCTACTGGTTCTTTTGGCAGGCCATGGCACTTTCAATATTCTCCTCTAACACCATAACTCAAAAGCACCAATTCTTCTACAGTCTTCCTTATTCACTGTCCAGCTTTCGCATGCATATAAGGTTATTGAAAATAGCATGGTTTGGACCAGGCGTACCTTAGTCCTCAAGCTGACATCTTTGCTCTTCAACACTTTAAGAAAGTCTTGTGCAGCAGATTTTCCTAATGCAATACGTCGTTTGATTTCTTGACTGCTGCTTCCATAAATGTTGATAGTTGATCCAAGAAGAATGAAGTCCTTAACAACTTCAATCTTTTCTCCATTGATAAGAATGTTGTTTATTGGTACAATGGTGAGGATTTTTGTTTTCTTGACATCGAGATGCAATCCCTACTGGAGGCTGTGCTCTTTGATCTTCATCACTACACTACATACTGTTTAATAATTGCAAATTCCTCCAAGATTTTAGTGACTCACAAAGTGACTGGCTAGCAAGGTTTCAAGAGGGAGTTAGGTTAAGAGTGTGTGACGAAAGACAGAGTCCCCACTGAACAGTTTTCATCTTGTCTAGATGGGTTTGGTAAAAAGAGATGGGGATAAGATTCTTATGATGATTCAATAGCGAGTAATTGTTATCATGACTAATTGCGACAGTCACAACTGTAAAGGTAAAAGTATTGTAACAAAACAGGGAAGTAGTTAATTTTACAGTCCAGAAACAGAGGACCCAAGGACTATCAAGGGATAAGAGCACAGCGGGATGCAAGACATTATTCAGAGAAGCATCGACACCAGAGATAGAAGAAGAAATGGGGACATGGAGAGAGGGAGCAGCTGAGGATTCTAGATTCATGGAAAGACAGGGACTGAGAGATGAAGGTCAGGAGGCAGACTTGCAGAATGTGCCCTTTGGCTGTGTAAATTATTATACATGTATGAGTGTTTTGGGGAAGAAAAAAAAAGCTAAAATGAATAGAGAGAAATAAATAATGTTAACTGACGGTACATAGAGGGGATTATAATCATTGTAATGAAACAAGGTGTACGATTTGGTGAAAGTAAAACTGATGATCTGACGTATAACCTTTCACTGAATTCACAATAAAAACATTAAAAAAAAAAAGATTTTAGCGACTCAGAATCAGTAATACTAATGGTAATATAGCAGAATAGAGCCAAGGGATTAAAGGCTTATTAACTGAGGAAGAAACTTTATCTTCCACATGAAGGCAAACTAGGAAGAAGGAGAACTGGATTATTTCCTAAAATTTAGTCACTGAAAACCTTGTGAATAGCACCAGAATATTGAATATTAAAACATGATAAAGAGCACCAGAATACTGCCAGATATAGGGCTGAAAGATGAGCCCATCAGGTTGAAGGCACTCAAAATACAACTGGGGAAGAGCTGCCTCCTCAAAGTGGAGTTGACCATGACAATGCAAATAAAGTGTTAAGAACCTTCATTTGCTGATGGGACAACTCAAAATGAAGAAAAATCGTTGTAAACATCCATTAATAATCAGAACATGGAATAATGAACTATGAAACCAGGAAAATTAGAAACTGTCAAAAATGAAGTGGAACACATATACATCGATATCCTAGGCACTGGTGAGCTGAAATGGACTGGGAATGGCCATTTTGAATCTGACAATCACGTGGTTTCCTATGCCAGGAATGGCAATTTGAAGAGGAATGGCATCACATTCACCATCAAAAAGAAAAAAACCCCCAACATTTTAAGAAGTACAATGTCTTGAAGTACAATGCTGTCTGTGACAAGATGATATCCATATACCTACAAGGCAGACCAGTTAATACCACGACTATTCAAATTTATGCACGAACACTAAAGCCAGTGATGATGAAATGGAAAATTTTTACCAACTTCTTCACTCTAAAATTGATCAAACATGTTATCAAGATGTATTGATAATCACTAGCAAAAGGTTTGAAACAAAGAGGCCGTATCATTAGTTACAAAATATGGCCTTGGTGATAGAAAGGATGGTGGAACTCGAATGATACAATTTTGCAAGACCAATGACTTCTTCATTGCAAATATCTTTTCTAACAACATAAAAGACAATTATACACATGGGCCTCAACAGACAGAATAGAGATAAATCAAACTGACTACACTGGTGGAAAGAGATGATGAAAAAGTTCCATATCATTAGCCAAAACAATGCTGGGACAGACTATAGAACAGACCACCAATTGCTCACATGCACGTTCAGGCTGAAGCTGAAGAAAATTAAAATATGTTCATGAGAACCAAAACATGATCTTGAACAGATCCCACCTGAATTTACAGATCATCCCACTAACAGATTTGATGCATTAGACAATAAAGACCAAAGACCAGAAGAGTTGTGGGATGATAGCAACATCAGAAAGAAAGCAAGAGGTCATTAAGAAAACACCAAAGAAAGGAAAAGGCCAAAATGGATGTCAGAAGACTCTGAAACTTGCTATCCAGCATAGAGATGCTAAATCAAATGGAAGAAATTAGGAGGTAAACGAGCTGGATAGAAAATTTCAAAGAGCAGCTCGGAAAGACAAGGTCAAATATTATAATGAAATGTGCAACTACTTGAGCTAGAAAACCAAAAGAGAAGAACACACTTAGCATTTTTCAGGCTCAGAGAACTGAAGAAAAAAATCCAAGCCTCGACTTGCAATACTAAAGGATTCTATGGACAAAATACTGAATGATGCAGAAAGCATCAAAATAAGGTAGAAGGAATACAGAGAGCCACTGTACCAAACAGAAATACATTTAATGATTTCAAGAGGTAGCATATGATTAAGAGTCAATGATCCTAAAGGAAGAAGTCCAAGTTGCATTGAAAGCACTGGCAAAGAATAAGACATCAGGAATTAATGGAATACACATTGAAATCTTTCAACAAACTGATGCATGACTGGAAACAGTCACTCGTCTATGCCAGGAAATTTCGAAGACAGCTAAAGATAATGCACAAACAACTGCAACCATACATTGATAGAGAACTTCCAGAGGTTCAAGCTGGTTTCAGAAGAGGATGTGGAACAAGGGATATCATTTTTGACGTCAGATGGATCTTGGCTAAAAGCAGAGAATACCAGAACGCCGTTTACCTGTGCTTTATTGACTACACAAAGGCTTTCAATTGTGTGGAACATGACAATCTGTGGAAAACGAGTAATCTGGAACACTTAATTGTGCTAATGAGGAACCTGCACATAGGCAGTTGTTCAAACAGAACAAGGGAACACTGAATGGTTTAAAATTAGGAGAGATGTGCTCCAGGGTTATATTCTTTCAGCATACTTATTCAACCTGTATGATGAGTAAATAATTCAAGAAGCTGGATTAAATGGAGAAAAATGTGGCATCAGGATTGGAGGAAGACTCATTAACAACCTGAGCTAATACAACCTTGCTTGCCGAAAACAAAAAAGACTTAAAATACTTAACTAATGAAGATCAAAGACCACAGTCTTCAGTATGGGTTGCACTTCTTTGTAAAAAAATAAAAAATCCTCACCACTGGACCATTAAACAACATCCATATAAATGGAGAAAAGACTGAAGTTGTCAAAGACTTCATTTTGCTCATATCAATCATTAACACTCTCGGAAGCAGCAGTCAGGAAATCAAACCGTGTACTGCATTAGGCAAATCTATTTCACGAGACCTCTTTAAAGTGTTCACGAGCAGATGTCAGTTTTAGGACTAATGTGTGTGTGATCCAAGCCATGGTATTATCAATAACATCAGAAGTATGTGAAAACTGGACAGTGAATAAGGAAGGCTGTAAAAAGAACTGATGCATTTGAGTTATGGTGTTGGAGGAGAATATTAAAAGTACCAAGGACTCCCAAAAGAACAAGCCAATCTGTGTACAGCTAGAATGTTCCTTGCAAGCCAGGATGGCCAGACGTCGCCTCTCACACTTTGGACATATTGTCAGGAGTGACCAGTCCCTGGAGAAGGATATCATGTTTGATGAAGTAGAGAATTGGAGAAAAAGAGGAAGGCTCCAAACAAGATGGACTGGCACAGTAGTAGCAGCAATGGGCTCAAACACAGCAACAATTGTGATGCTGGCAAAGGACCAGGCAGTGTTTTGTTTTGTTGTACATAGGGTCTCTATGAGTTGGTACCAACTTGATGTCACCTAACAACAACAAATTTGAGAATAAACATCTTGCACTTGGCCTACAGTATTATAGACAACTTGAGTTTGCTCACAAAGTCTTATAAGTGACTATAAAGAAGAGTAGGTAATTTTTAAAATCCCATTTACCAATTTGTGTTATTTATTTCTGTCTTTCCATTTAAAATAATGGGGGAGTAGCCTTAATATTTAAACTGCCTTCTGTTGGCTGGAATACTGACACTAACATAAAATGAATTTACTTTTTAGCTAATGAAGGATTATTTTTCTTTATTCTGAAAAATTGGCAAACCTTTGTAGTGCAATACTTAAAGGTGAAAATAGTGGAATAATCTGAATTCTTACTTTCTACATGTTGTTAAGGTGCCATCAAGTCAATTCTGACTCATATTGACACTGTATAGGGTTTCCAAGGAGCAGCTGGTGAGCTTGAACCACCAACCTTACAATTCAAATGACTTTGAAATCTGACACATGAGCCCACAGTGCTACACCAGGACTCCCTTTTTACATAGCTTTTGTCAAAATAGAAATATCCTGAGTAAATCCCCAAACAACACATTTAACTGTTGGTGCAGGAGGAAATCAACTCCTCTTCAAATACTTTGACCCTGCCTCACTATTTATTTAAACAAACAAAAAAAATTTTTAAAGGGCTGCTGGTCTGCAAAGCTTCCAGATATTACTTAGGCTGCTTTGAAATAGAACTTAATTGTAACTCTGGTTTATTTCCAAAACATCTGTATCAAAAGACAAAGAGGTAAGAGAAAAAAAAATTACTGAAAGGATAACCAGCATCATACCCGGCATCAAACAGTTGTTAGAAGCTACACATTCTATTACTCACATAAGACTTATGTTAGCACTCAATTTTAGTCAATCATCGCCTGGTTAAGGTCAGCAGTGAAGGCAGCTTCAGTTAGCACTAGAAAATGCAAGTGCCATGAACATATCATTTGATGAAGGCAGACTAGCCATGGCGAGTTTCCCTGCAGTTATCCCCAGACTGTTGGATGATTCAGACCATAAAGACCTCTTCTGATAAAGAGAAGCAGATAGGAAATCAAAGAATCCTAATATTCAAGCCTGTCTAAATCCTCAATGTGTGTGGGTGGATAAACTATGCTGGAAATTTAACAAAGGAAAAAAATCCTGTAAGCAAAATGAATGCAACACAAATACAACATGCAATGTCCATTCCTGTGGCAAAGATTTTTGCTGAATGAAGCATCACCTCTGTTCTTACTGTCTTCTCTACAATCTACCTGCTTTAAATTCACAACATTTTCTTTTAGCAAAGCTATTAACTTTGCTGCTGAAGAGTGATGAGAGAGACCTAAGTATTACATCTGAAGCTGACTGTATGTTTATTTTTCCCCCATATAAGGCTGATGATACCTCACATTCCTGCATTGTTCTAAGGGAAGCATTAGCTTCACAAGAATAAAGAACCTGAAAAAATTCATTCCTTAGTTGCAAGTACTTCCTCTTCTGACCATACCCCATTTAGCTCTTTCCTACCTACTCATTTCCTGGGGGAAAAAACAAACAGGGCTAGTGTGTGCCATCTCTACTTCATTTTCTTACCCCTCAAAATACAAACAGAAATAAATTCCATAAACCAAAAAAGTGAACACAACACAAAGCTTCAGTTATGATTCTGGGTCATCAGAATCACAAATGTTAGAGTCCACACAAGCTTATCTTACCTATAACATGGCTACACTGAGCTGTCCTAAAGAATATATCCATCATTCATATTGACAGTCCTATGAAAAAGCATGAGAGTTCCAAATTGAGACATCAGAAATCGCCTTTTCCCACTGTAGTTTGTTGTTGTTAAGTGCTATCGAGTAGTTTCCAACTCATAGTTACCCTTCATAGGGTTTCTGAGATGCGCTGGTGATCTTGAACTGCTGGCCTTGTGGTTCAAATTGACCTTGCAGTCCAGCGCATTCAACTGCAGTGCCACACTAGCTGTAGTTTACTGCTGTTGTTATGTGCTGTGGAGTCGGTTCCAACTCATAGCGACCTTGTACAGTGTTTCTGAGGCTATAAGTCTTTATGGGAGCAGAAAGCCTCATTTTTCTCCCGCAGAACAGCTGGTAGTTTTGAACTGCTGACCCTGAGACTACCATCCCAATTCGTGAGCACTACTCTACCAGAGCTTCTTTCGCTGTAGTTTAGGAAGGGGAAATGTTCCTGCTGTTCTCAAACTTTTCATCTTGGGAAGCCTTGACATGCCTAAAAATTGAGACATGACACAATTCAACAATGTCAAAAAGTCACATTCATCATACTGCTTCTGATTCACATCAGAAGAGTCTTTAAGAACAGGTATCTTTAAACTACTTTTCAAAAGTTCAGTTTACATCACTTCGCTTTTATGAAAGATCTACACTAGTACTTATTTCAGCTAATCAAAAGAAGAGAAATTTTGCTTTTACTTAAAAAAGTAAAAAGTGAAACTAATGTTCAGAGTTGGTTGGGCAGCAAGCCCTCCAAAGTGGTATCACACACCCTGAGCAGTAAGAGTGATATTGACAAGCTCCTTCCACGGAATTACAACGTACTCTGATCATATCAGTCCTACTTTTACTTTATGTTAGTGCTTTCGTGCATAATTTGGTAGGTCAAAACTTTTCCCATATAAATTAATGGTAATTACTTCTTCACTTTATACCATTTTGGTTTACAAAGGGTTTCATAGGAACATTCTACAGCAGTTGGATAGCGGGGGAAACCTGTATTAAGTTCATAGGAGGAAGGATACTAGTTTTCAAAAACTATAATTTTGACTTGAAAGCTCAAATTTCCTGATTAACATCAAATATTGTCCAGTGTTTCCCTTGAAATAGCAGTCTCATTGTACTCATTTTTGAGAAAATGCCTGCCAAATAGGAAGTCTGAAAACCATAATTCGTCAATTGTTCTTTCCAGTAAAAATGGCATTCCATTAAAAAAAAACTGGTTAGTTCAGCTCACAACTCAATTGCAGTGTTTTTCCTAGAGAACTCTGGCATGCAGAAGTGGTTTATATATATTCCCTATTTCATCGCACAGAATATAAAATGCTATATATTCTAAAGCCAAGGTTTAATAAAATTAGTGATTTTTACTGTTTCACTAAGTGCATTTTAAACTAACTTTGCTTTTGAAAACAACAAAAACCTGAACATGTATAAATAGCAGTGAAGAATGTGATGACTAAGAGTACAATTTGGTGCTATGACATTTTATCCAACATTATTTCTACACCATCAGTGCAAATGTCATAGTATTTCTGACTCCTGGCAACCCCACAGGCAAGCCTGTGTTTCAAACTGGAACTGTACTCCATAGGGCTTTCAATGGTTGTAAAGATTACTAGACCTTTCTTTGGAGCGCTACCTGCTGAATTAAGAGCTTTTTGGTTAACAGCTGAACGCATTAACTGTATCACCCAGGAACTCCATTGGGTACTAATAAATTTCAGCAACCAAGTAATAAGTGGATATTCAAAAAAATCTGAGAGAATGAGGTACTTAATTAGTAGTTTATAAACTGTATGACAAAAGTAACTCTTACATTTACATAGGAAGGGAGAGTCATTCCTTCCAGTGCTTATTTGCTGCCAAGGATAAATAAGACTTCTCTGAAATTATAGTTTAGTAATTCAGAAGTTAAACATGCCATTATCTAAGAAAAATTTAAATGGGTCCATAATTAACTGGAACCATCATTTCCTACAGAAGCCTTCCTTGCTCTTGTCATTTAGGCTAAAGGTGCAGATAAAACATCAAAGTGTTACAAAGGTGTTGTAAAGTATGGGTTAACACCAGAATACAGATACCTCAGCACTGTTGAAACAAGGTGGAAATTGCCATTATCCAAATCTCTCTCCTAGATGATTTCGTATTTTAGAAGATCCCACAAGGTCCAATGCTTTTGTATAACTTCCACATAAGACTCAAGAGTTAAAAAGGAAACAACAGGTGATTCCCATGAGAGAGCAGATTTGAGTTGCTAGACATGTTATATCATGAATATTCTTAAAGAATATGCAAAAATCATAACATCATACATAGTACATATGAACCTAAAGATCATCTATGTAACTACACACCCAAGGGTGAAATCTTTTGATATGTAGTCATCTAACCTCAATTTGAACATCAACTCCAACTATCTGGGTGGGCTATTGCTCTTATGTGCCATCGAGTCAGTTCTGACTCAGAGCAACCCTGTACAGGGTTTCCAAGGAGCGAATGGTGAGTTTGAACCACCAACCCTGCGATACAAACCAACCTTATGGTTGAGTGCTTATACTACTGCATCGTAAAATTCTACTTTATTGGGGTAGCTGAAAAGATCAAATTCTATAACATATATCAAGTGCCTACCAGTGTGCTTATAGTATTCTAGCAATCTCAAATAATAGTCATTATTAGCTATTGTAACAGTCAAGTCATTCTTTCTTGAAAGCTCATGTTGAATTTCAACTCATTAAAATTCCTAAAATCTTTTTCTACTCGAAATGTTAATCATTAAGGTTTCCCAAGTTTTTGTACTTTTATTATTTACTATTTTTTAAATACACAGCAGCAAAGGAGGATATACAGTGAAACAATTCTCTCCCACTCCTGACCCCCAGTTTCCTTATCCAGAGACCATTAACATTATGCATATATAGGAGGGGGCTTCAAAAAGTTCATGGAAAAATTCCATTATCTTCTCATTTAATTCTTCTATATTATCAGGGGGGGCCAGTCCCTGGAGAAAGTGGAGGGTCAGCAAAAAAGAAAAAGACCACCAACAAGATGGATTGCCACAATGGCAGCAGCAATGGGCTCAAGATAAGCAAAGATTGAGAGATTAGCATAGAACCAGGCAGTGTTTCGTCCTATTGTGCATAAAGTCGCTATTAGTCAGTACCAACTTGATTGCAAGTAACAACAACAACATTCTCTGTCCATTTATTGTTTTAACACCCTGGTAGCATAGTGGATTATAAACTGGACTACTAACCACGAAGTCTGTAGTTCGAATCTACCAGTTGCTCCACGAGAGAAAGAGGAGGCTTTCTGCTTCTGTAAAGATTTACAGCCTTGGAAATCTTACACAGGGTCGCTGTGAGTCTGTGACACACAGCCACCACCACCACCACCATTACTACCAGTGTACTGCAGAATCCTCCGTGGAACTGTAGAATAAGCACAGGACTCCTAATCACAAGGTCGGTAGTTCAAACCCACCAGCCGCTCTTCGGAAACCCTATACACTGTGCCAAATGAGTCGGAACTGAGTCAAACTACATTTAACAACACATCAATATGCTACATATGTTATTTATTCATGTAATAAAACACATAGGTAATTTATAAAGTTTAATTGCTAATCTTCCTAAAAGACAAAATGGTTGAGATCTCAGCTATATTACTTTTAACAGCTGGGTGACCACAGAACATTATGCAATTTTTATTAACCTGTTTCCTCTTCTGTAAAAGAAAAAGCTCCAAGGATACCTACATTTCATAAGCTTATTGTAACTAAATACAAAGTGCATGTACAGTGCCCAGCACACAGAAGTTCAGTAAATATTTGCTAATAATAATGATGACAGTAATAATACCTTCTTAATTCCATCTTTCCACTCTCTTGAGACATTGTCAATCTCTATTCACACGTTTAGTGCTTGAGCTTTCCATCTGTGATGGTTCATGATCATCAATTTTACATTCAACAAGTCATATATACTTTGCTTCATTAGAATGATTGCAATCCCTTTCATATAATGGTTAATAGTATTTACCTACACTCACTTTAACTCTTGCATTCCTCCTGTCTCCTCCTGTCTTCATTTTTCCTCTGCCTACCTCCGTCTTGAATCTTTCAGTAATGAAAGTCGAGGCTTGAATTTTTTCCTCAGTTCCCCCAGCTTGAGAAATACTGATCATGTTCTTCCCTTTTGGTTTTCTAACTCTAAATCTTTGCATATTTTATTATAGTATTT
>NW_006408522.1:4474655-4480469 GCF_000296735.1 Chrysochloris asiatica
CAGCGGTAGTGAGGTTGGCCAGTTTCGTTCTGCTGTGCATGGGGTCGCTATGGGTCGGTTCCGACTTGATGGCACCTGACAACAACAACAACAACAACCTCCGTCTTGCATATTGCCTGCCCCATAACCATAGTGTTTACAAATTGGGCTGCTAACCTAAAGGTCAGCATTTCAAAACTACCAGTTGCTCCATGGGAGAAAGATGAGGCTTTATGCTCCCGTAAAGATTTACAGCATCGGAAACCCTATACTAGGTCACTATGAGTTGAAACTGACTCCACGGCATACCACCACCACGACATCACCCATGTTACATGTGTCTATCCTCTAGCCCATGAATACTACTGCTACCCACACATCCCCATAACCATCATAGAATGCTTCTTTTTATCAAGAAAACTTTTAAATTTTTACAAGAACTGTTGTTGGTAAGTGTCATCCAGTCAGTTCTGACTTACAGGAACCCTGGATAGGATTTCCAAGGAGCAGAAAGTGGGTTTGAACTCTTTATCTTACAGCTAGTGGTCCAGTGCTTATCCTGAAGTGCCACACCAGTGCTCCTTTCATAAGACTTGTTAAGTGCAATTGAGTCGATTCTGACCCATAGTGACCTTGTATAGGGTTTCCGAGGAGCAGCTGGTGAGCCTGCACTGCTGACTTTGCAGTTTAAAAGGCTTTGCAGTCTGGCACATTCACCCACAGCGCCATACCAGGACTCTTTATGAGTGGTCCCATACAATATTTGTACATTTGCTATCAACTAATTTCACTCAGAAGAATGTTCTCCTGGTTCATACATGCTGTGAGGTGTTTTACAGATTCATTATTATTCTTTAACGTTGTGTAGTATTTCACTGTGCGTATGTAGCAAAGTTTGTTTAACCATTCTTCTGTTGATGGGCATTTAGGCGGTCTCCATCTTATTGACGTGTCTCTTGCGACAGCATATTGAAGGATTCAGTTTTCTTATCCATTCTGCTACTCTGTCTCTTAACTGGTGCATTTAATCCATTTACATTCAGTGTAATTATTAATAGGTATGAATTGATTGCTGTCATTTTGCTGTGTGTGTTGTTTTCTTTTTTGTAGTGCTGCTTTGTTTATTTCACATAATTTTCTACACTGAGTTAATTTTGTTTATGGGTTTCTTTTTCATTTTCATCTGTGTTGTATTAATGTTTACTAAACATTTCTGATTTTCCTTTTTATTTTGATGTGACGGTATATTAATTTTCTTTATAGTTTCTTTTCCCCTATTTAAAAGTTTGTTTTATCTTGAAATCTATATGACTTCTTTGACATGTGGAAGTTCTATATATATACTATTCCCTCTTTTTTGTTTTGTAGTTGACTTCATTATAAATTGATAACACTGGTTCCCTATTTTCAGGTTTGACTTGTAAATAAGTAATGTAAATGTAAATGTAAATAAGACTGTATCTGGATCAAGTTTTGGGTGGTACTGTCATGTATGGTAATCTTCAGGTGTTGTATACTGTTGTTGGTTTTCAATCCAAAGAAAATCCTTTCATATTTTTTGTAAAATTGGTCTCGTTATTACAAATCCCCTTAATTTCTATTTACCAGGAAGTGTCCTAATTTTACCATCATATTTGAGTGACAAATTTTTCTGGGTATAGGATTCTTGGCAAGCTTTTTCTTTCAGAGTTTTGTATATGTCATCCCACTGCCTCATGCCTACATGGTTTCTACTGAGAAATCAGAGCTTAGTCCTTATTGGTCCTCCTTTGTAGGTAACTTTTAGTTTTTCCTGAGTTGCTCTCAGGATTTTTTCCTTGTCTTTGGTTTTGGAAAAGTTTAATTATATGTCTTGATGATTTTCTTTCGAGATCTACCCTATTTAGGGTTTGTTCAGCTTCTTGTATGCTTATCTACTTGTCTTTCATGATGTTAGGGAATTTTCCAGCAATTCTTTGAATATTTTCTCTATACTTTTTATTGTCTCTTCCTGTTCTGGAATTCTGATCATCCATAAATTATTCCTCTTCATGGTGTCCCACATAACTCCTGTTGTATAGGAAAGGGGAACCCTCCCCTCACCACACACACACACAAAGAAAACAAGCAAGCAACCAACAATGAAAACAGAAAATAACAAGGGAGTAAAAAGAAAAAGAGAAAGTAAATAATGATAATCAAAAATTTTAAAAAATCAAATAAAAAGAGAAGCAGAGGGACAGGAGAATGGAGCTGTAGAAGCAAAAAGTAAGAGAAAATCAAACACTTAGAAAAACCAGACAAGGATGAAGAGAGTAGGCAATAAAGTACAAATCAAAAGGACAAAAAGACAATCAAAAGGACAAAAAAAAAAGTGGAAATGAGAAACAGGAGAAGGAAAAACAGAAGATAGGATAAAATCCAAGGGAATGTAAAGAGAAAGAGGAAAAGAATATCAAACAAACAGAAACATTGAAACAATGAAGTGGGGGGGGGAGTGTAACTTGCTAGACCCTGAGAAAACTTTGGGGGGCCCATGCCAGCCAAGAAGCTCATGAGGTGGGTACAGGAAGAATGTGACAGTGGAGTTCCTGGCCCTAGATGGAGTTCCTAGGTGTTATCTATGTTTGGGGGACTCAATTTGGAAGCAGTTCATGGAGGCCCTTGATTGTGTTAGGACCATAGAGCAGCTGGGGAGCCAAGTGGGATGGTTATGAGGGTTTCTGATAGACTAATACTGGCTCTGAGAATTCTGTAGGTCTGGAGTCAAGCCAGCTTGCATCCAGGCACCAAAGCATCACAGCTGGCCCCCCACCCCCACCTCACAATGGAATGACTCCCTACCATATGACTCCAAACTCCTGGAGGGCAGCTTCTGTGCTGGGGGTGGATGAAGGTGAGAGCTGGCTATATCTTTGGTCACCAGGGGAGTGGGGGGTGGGGAGGTAGGAAGAGAAGGAATTGCACCTTTCCCTTGTGTGAATCTACTCTACCAGGCTACCGTTTGTTACCAAAGCTGCTCACAAAATTTCAAGATAGTTGTGCTACATTTGGTCAGCCATTTTCAAGTCAGTATCCCTCTATCTTGCTGTCCCTGCTCAGTTTCTCCTCTCATCTTTCTTCTGAAGTTCATGGCTCCATGTTTTCATCTATTTCATTTGGTCTCTTGTAACTTTGTTGTCCATGATAGCACATTTTTGACTTTTCATTATTTCCCTTCCCTCTTCTTTTGGTAAAGAAGTTTCTTTTCTGTAGGAAATTTATTTCCCCAACCTCACTCCACTAAAGAAGACACAACACTATGAAGACTAAATGATATAGTCTCTCCACAAACTACAGTCATTTTTCCTTTGGTACTTCAAGCTGGAATGACTAGTCAAATCTGGAACAGCCAGTGGCCATTTCTCTAGACACCTGAAGACTTGCCTGAGAATAAAGCCAATTCAGGAGGAAACAGAAAAGGGAGATGACAGAAGACAAAATCCTAGTGGCCCATTATTTGAGCCACTGCCTGAAACTAACAAAACACTATACCCAGGAACGTTTTGCTGCTTAAATATCTTGAACCAGGTTTCTATCATTTATAACTGAAAAAGTTCTTACCACTATTATGAGTTATACATTTGTACTCATACCTTCTAGTTAGTCACTGAAGTTATAATAAAAATGTTAAACAGGACTGTACCAAAGCAGAGAGTTTTGTGGAATACCACCTCTATCCTATCTGACAAACATCTAGCAATCGGTATTCTTTAAATATAGCTCCTCAGCCAGATATAAAGTCACCCAACTGTATTACCCATCCAGTCCATATTTCACTGACATGTCGTCTTCAAGACTATCATAAAAGGCTTTTTCAAATACTTCGAAGAAATCAAGACATTCCAATCTACCCACATAACAACTCTATTGAAAGAAAAAAACAAGGACAGTATTTTGCTTTATTTAGAGACTCTGGTAGCGTAGTGGTTACGAATTGGGCTGCGAACCTTAAGGTCAACGGTTCGAAACTACCAGCTGCTCTGCGGGAGAAAGATGAGGCTTTCTACTCCCGTAAGGATTTACACCCTCGGAAACCCTGTACAGGGTCGCTATGGGTCGGAACCGACTCGACGGCACTTAACAACAACAACAACAGAGACTAATTTAGCTTCTAATTGTAATTTTTTTCTATGTTCCCTTCTTTATTCAGAAACATTAAATAGCTACTATGTGCTAAGCACTGTAGTGTGCTAAATGATGAATTTAATTTGATCGTTGCCCCTAGGTCTGGTGAAGGATATAAAGAGGATAGAATCACTTGGGTACAACTGGGACAGAGGTGTGATATTTCAGCTGAGTCTTAAGAGATAAATTCAACAAAAAGATGATAAGAGAGACTAGCTGATTCTAATCAGAGACCTGAAAGGGGAATCACAAATACTTTGACATGATGGAGGGAAGGGAGAGAGTAGTGGGAGATTACATGTCATCATAAAATAAATAAATAAATAAAATCATGTAGAGTTTTAAGCAGCAAGGTGACATGATCCAATATGCTTTTTCAATTTTTTTTTTTTATTTTGGTTTTGAGGGCAATTTATCAGAAGACAAGAAGATATGTTAGAAGTGCACTATAATAGTCTAAAGATGGATCGGCCAGGTGGCATCATTGATGGACTCGGGGGTGGCAGCGGTGGTGAGGTTGGCCCAGGATCGAGCATTGTTTCGTTCTGCTGTGCATGGGGTCGCTATGAGTCGGTTCCGACTCGATGGCACCTGACAACAACAACAACAACAATAACAGTCTAGTAGGATATGATGAAAACTTGAATCAAGGAAATGATAGTTACAATGGAAATAAAGAGGCGGGTTAGAAATTGACAGGAATTGGTAACTGACTCATGTAAAAGAGATAAGAAAAACCTGGGTTGACTTCAAGGTTTCTGATGATATTATCTCAGACAGGAGATACAAGAAAACTCTGTAACAATAACAAAAATAAACTGAAGTGGGACAAAATCAGAAAACAAGCCTAAGTTTAGACAAAATGAGTTTTCAGTAGGTAGCTGGATATATAAGACTGGAACTGAGGAGAAAAGTCAAGGCAGTACATGATAAATGTCATGAGCTTTCTTTGGTGAGATAGCCCAAGGGAAGAAAATTGTTGTTGTGGTTGTTAGATGTCACTGAGTTGGTTACAACTCATAGAGACCCTAGGTACTGCAGAACAAAACACTTCCTGGTCCTGAGCCAAACTCACAATTGTTATGTTTGAGCCCACTGGAAAGCACAGAGAAAGAGAGAAAGAAAAGAAAGCTAGGGAAAGAATTTAAGGAATACCATCACTTAAAGGAATAAGTGATGAAAAGATCACCAGAAAGAAAAGATCACAATGATGTCTAAAAATGACAGTAACCATGAAGATAGAAGCAAACTTTATTTACTGTTTACTGTGTGCCAATCATGTCTTAAATAAAGCATTTTACATGTACTTCATTGATTCCTCAAGACAATCTTCTGTGGTAATTATTTTTAGTGTCTCCTTTAAAGATGAATATACAAAGGCCAGATAAGTTAGGAAACTTGGCCAAGGTCACACAGCTACTAAATGATGAAGCTGTGATGCAAGTTCAGGCAACTGGGCTCCAGAACCCATGCAAAATAGTTTGAGAAGCAAAAATCAAAACTGAATGGTGTTCACAAGAAACCAAAGGAAGTGTAATCCTGAGCCCCATCCAGAATCTTCCAAGGTGAGACATTCCCACTAGAAAGGACAAGCAGACCAGCCTGGAGCAGCTAGAGGCACAGAAGATATTTCTTTTTTTTGGTTGGTTCAACTTCTTTATTGATAAGATTTTATTTATTCATATATTT
>NW_006408522.1:4481340-4513886 GCF_000296735.1 Chrysochloris asiatica
GTAGACAGTACCCATTTGACCTAGCTTTGATGGTTTAAGGATTACAACTCCACTAAGAGAAAAAAAATTTGATGAAGGAAATAAGTGTAAATTGCTACAATTTGATGAACTTGACCTATACTTACGGACGTAGTAGTTCAAAATACCAACTGAGAGAGAAGACGTCTTCATTCTACCCCCTCTGTATGCAGGGGTGATAGGGATGGGCAACTTAAACATTAGCTACCTAAAATGGGAGGTACTATAAACGCACAAAGTGACTGGCTTACAAGTTTTCAAGAGGGAGTTTAGTTTCAGAGTGTGCGAGGGAAGGTAGAATCCCCACTGAATGGTCGTCATCTTGCGTAGACTGGTCTGGAGAAAGGAAATATCGATAAGATTCTTATGATTTCAATAGTGAGTATCATGACTAGCTGCAATTGTCACAACTGTAAAAGTAGACATTTTGCAACATAAAGGGGGTGTAGTTAATCTTACATTCCAGGAACAGAGGACCCTTAAGACCATCAAGGGATAGGAGCATGAGCGGAATATCTAGAGTAGCTGAGGACTCTAGACTCATGGAAAGAGAGACTGTTTGCTGGAGGCCAGGAGGCAGGCTTGCAGAAAGTGCCCTTTAGTTGTTTAAATGATTATATATTTCTGAGTGTTTTGTTGTACACTGCCCACCCCCGCTCCAAAAAAAAAGTAACTAAAGGGAAATGGTAGTTTTAGTAAGAAAGTGGATTTCAATAACCTTAGCAGAGAGGGTGGGGCACAGAAACCAAACTGCACTGGATTAAAAAAAAAAAAGCAGGTAGTGGCAAAGGAAAGATAATTAGAATTTATTGGGGGACTACAGTGTCAATTCTACATGTTATCTCATTAAATCTTATAATACCCCAAATGAAGCACATAATTTTCTTTGACAGAAAATACATGGAGTCTCAATTCACAACAAAAAGTTTTGTTTTAAGAAAATAAATGGAGCCTTAGGAAGTCTGTTAACAGATTCATCCACAAATTACCAGGTTAGGATTAGAACCAAGGTATGACTACCTCTGAAATGTATGCTCTTTTCTATTATAACATGCTACTCCTAACAAAGCTTAGCCATGATCAGGGATGAGTGCACAAATCATCTGTTTACATTCTGTTCTAGGTCTTTGTTGCAGTGTTAATCTCAGTGGTCTTTAATTTTGAAGATTTGGGCATTTGTCTGTTTGCTGTCTTCTGCTACTTTCCCATTTAAAGGATTCCTATTCTTCCAAAATCCTCCATTATAATTACATTGGATTTATGCAATGAATTCAATCAAAACTTGAGGTGCTCTGTCAAACAGAAAAGAAGGTACATAATATTTAGGAGTTCTCTGGTACAGCAAACTGCTTTTTAAAAAAGGGGGAAAAAAAACATACTATCAAAGATTATTCAGTTTTATTTATCTTTTTTTAGAATTGGATTTGCACATTAGTTTTGATAAATTCTTGTTTTTATTTACTGATTTTTGCTCAAAGTTAACATCATAACATGGTTCTGATTTTTCAATATAAATATCCATGAAAATGGAATAACTAAAACACTTTTCATAAAGCAGTCAAGACTTGTTTAAAGGATATTTCACTTTTCAACAACTGCTCCTTAGCTCACCTCTTCTAAAGCAATTAAATCAACACAAACCAAACTGCTGCAACCAACAAATCCAGTAAGTAATAGAAGTCAGAAGCAGGGAGACAACAGGTAGGACTCAAGAGACATTCCGCATATATAAGCAATTTGACTTTGTGAAGTGCCAGAGATATAAGCAATCAGTAAAGAGGCAAGTACGACTACAATGTCTGATTTAGATGGCTGAGAGATAATTCATTCCACAAATACTTACTGAACACCTAATGCATATCAGGTACTATTCTAGGTTTTGAGAATATAGTTATGAAACAAACAAAACAATGAAAAAAATCCACCAGTCTCTGGAGCTAACATTGAGTGGATAGTATTTTATCAGTGAAAGGTAAAGAGAGGAACAAATTTAGGTTTTGATGGAGGTTGGGGAGAGAAAATAAGATTTTTATTTACTTTTCATAGTTGCTAACAATCTAGGATGTAAAGGTTAGAAGTATAATAGGAGAAATAGGTAGAGGTCTTGAGTACGCACAATCTGAAGGGATCTTCTGAGTACTTTTAAGGACTTTACACTAATATTTAATACAAATTGAACACAAGATGAATTTCTGTTTATTTGACTGGCAAGAGTAAAATAATTGAACAATTCCCAATGTTGGCAAAGATATAGGAAAAAACAAACATTAATAAGCAGTATTTGTTAGTGGGAATTTAAATTGGTAAGATAACCAAAGGGCTGCTTGGCGACATTTAAAATGTACATAACCTTTTGTCCTCCAATTCCATTTCAAAAATTTATACTAGTTAATGTATACAGGTATACAAAGCTGTATTTTGTGTGGGGTGTAGATATCAGTATTGGATTTAATAGCCAAACAAAACAAAATAAACCAGAAAAAAAAAGTCAGTCTCAATGTCCATTATAACACAGGTCTCTAGAAAAATAAAAGGAAAAAGGTTACAATACAGAACGCACAGTTGTTGTTAAGCGCCATCAAGTTGGTTCAGATCCATAGCAACCTTGTATAGGATTTCCGAGGAGCAGCTGGTGAGCTTGAACTGCTGATCTTGCAGTTCAAACTAACTTTGCAGTCCAACACATTAACCCACAGCACCACACCAGGATGCCATATGTGTGTGTGTGTATATGTGTGTGTGCATACACATGCATACAAAGGAGCTCTGGTAGCACAGTGGTTACAAGTAGGTTGCTAACCACATGGTCAGCAGTTCGAAACTACTAGACATTCTGTGGGTTCAAGATGATTTTTTTTTTTTTCTCTCCTGTAAAAATTTACAGCCTCAGAAACCCTATGCAGGGTTGCTATGAGTTGGAACAAACGCCACTGCACACCATCACCACCACATACATAAATACTTTTATATATATAAATAAATCTCTGAAACCCTATACAGGGTCACTATGGGTTGGAAATTGACTCAATGGCACTTAACAATAAACATATATACATACATATATAATGCATAGATCAATAGGTAGAGACTGAGATCTGGAACGATGTTCCAGCAGTCATTTCTGGGTATTGAGATTTTGAATGATTTTTAGTTTCTCTTTTACATTTTTCAATATTTTATTATAAATTTATTATATTTTTTAGATTTTTAACTACATTGAGAATTCATTATTCTAGTAAAGAGAGGTATTTCAAATACCTCAAAGGAGAAAAGGGGGCATTTACACACATAAAGGTTTATTGTAAGAAATGGGTCCCTGAGTGGCACAAATGATTAAGCATTCAATTATTAGCCCAAAAGTTGGTAGCTCAAATCTACCCAGAGATGTCTGGGAAGACAGACCAAGCGATTTGGACAATTAAGTCAGAACATACACTACAGGGGTCACTGGCCTACACGGCAGGTCTAAAACAGCCAAGTACTTCCTAAGAGCTGGGAATAGGGGCAATACTACACAATGAGTATCTCTGTGATCTTCTTATGACAGATATTCATAACTAGGGCACAGCCTATTCATTTAATTCTAGTTGTATAGAAGAAAGAAGTGGAATATTCCATGCATGTGCAAATATGCAAATTTGTTGAGGAATAAACAACAATCCCAAACCCCATTCTGTAGCAGCCAGAATCCTACCTGGAACTGGACCAAGAAAAGTCACATCTCTAGCACTTCTGAGAAAACTGAGGCTGCTGCTTATCAAATTAAAATGCAAAGCAGCTCACTCTAGTGTCACTGGGAACTATTAGAAAGGGATTATGATTCCTACCCCAAGGATGCAGGTCACCTAAGCAATACCCATCTTCCTGTGCTGAGAAGGAGAGAGAGGGAGGAGAAAGATCAGGCCTGTTTCCAAATAGCAGTCCTTCCTGCTTGTTACCGTGGTAACCTCCTTTCCCTGAGCTACACTCATTTGTCTCTCTCTGCGTGACCTTCAAGTTGCTCTGACAGTAACTGAGAAGGAAAAGGTGCCCGCCTGCCAGCTAAGTACTCAAGCTGAGGGCACTGAGCAAGAAAAACAGGCACTCAAAGTCCCTCTTATTCTAGACTCTAAACTGTGACCTTAGGGCAATTAGAGTCCTGAAAGAGATTTCTGGTGGCCCTTGTCATTCCATCCTTCCTCTCTGGGCCACCTCACTTCTCTATGTGTGAGGAACTCTGAGTCAGAGTCAAGTGGGTAGGTGAGAAGTCGCAGAGAAGAAAAAATGTAAGGCATGACAAGCTGACAAATAAAGGCAATAAAATATTAACTCAAAACTGCCGGAGACAGCTATCAGTACAGTGGCTAAGTATAGCTTTTAGTTTCCTGTCTTCAGGATTCATGCCATATGTTCAGACAGTGGAGTATGAGGGCAATGTTGGTACTTGGGATGGAGTCCTGCTATGGCACTATAAAGTCGTTTGAACTGCAAAGTCGGCTATTCAAGCTTACCAGTTACTCCTTGGAAAGGAGGGCCGCTAGGGGTGGGAATCGACTCGAGGGCACTTAACAACAACAACATGGTACTTGGGACAGGGGTTGTTAAGGCCCAAATTCTCAGTGCTTTTTATTATTTCCCTTTAAGTCCAGAGTCTGTAACATTTATTAATTCAACAAGTAACTGAGTATCTGCAATGTACATGAGTGCAGAGTAGTATAAGAAAGAGCTCAGTAAATACATATAAATTAAAAAATACTAGTAAGGATCAAGGAGTCCTGGTATGGTGCTATAGGATAAGCACTGGACTGCTGACCACTAGATCAGTAGTTCAAACCCACCAGCTGCTCTTCGGAAACCTCATACAGGGTCGCTATGAGTCGGAACCTACTCGACACCACGTAACAGCAACAACAAACAATAAGTAAGTATCAAAGGAACAATGGGAAACAACTATTTAGAGCAGTCAGGAATGGTTCTCTCTGAAGGAGTTAGATTTAAACTGAGACCTGAAAGATGAGAAGGAACCATCCAAAAAGATGAGTCTAGGTATAAACACTGAAGGCAAAGGGAATACCATATGCAAAGCCCTAAGGCAGGAGTCTTAGTGTGGCACTGTAGGATAAACTAGACTGCTAACTGCAAGGTTCTCCGTTCAAACCCACCAGCCTCTCCTTGGAAACCTTACACGGGGTTTGAATCACTATAAATCAGAATTGACCTGGTACTTAACAAGGCAAGAAAGAGCTTGGCCTATGTTTGAGATCCATATTTCATGTCATATTACTAGACATGCCCATGGAAAAATGCCTGAGTCTGCAAATTTTAGAAGCTTAGCAGGCAGGGAATGAACAGCCAACCTCCTTAGAGTATAGTGAAATGTTATTGAGTTCACAAATGATTAAGTTATTAAGGTATCGATCATGATTATGCGATGGTCTATGTTGGAGTAACAGGAGCTGGTGGCTGTGTGCCGTGAAGTTGGTTCCGAATCACATAGCAACCCTGTACAGAGTTTCCAAGGCTATAAATCTTTACGGAAGCAGAATGCCTCATCTTTCTCCCATGGAAGAGCTGAGCCTGAGGTTCACAGCCCAATTCGTAACCACTATGTTACCAGAGCTCCTATACAGGAGGTAGTAGGGTCATTTAAAACTTTTTTTAAATTTTGGTCCCAATCTTCCATTTCTTAGATGTATAACCTTTTGCAATTCGTTTCAACCTCTGAAATGAAGTAGTTGGACTCTTTTAGTTTTAAGTGATAGAGAAACTACTCCCATACTGGCTTAAACAAAAAGAAAATTTTAATTAAATGAAAGAAGTCCATATCAGGCATGGGGCTGTAACAATGTTATTTGTTGTTGTTGTTAATTGCTGTCGAGTAAATTCTGACCCACAGTGACCTTGTATAGGGTTTCCAAAGGAGCGAATGGTGAGCTTGAACCACCAACCTTGTGGTTCAAACAACTTTGCAGTCCAGCACAATAGCCCACAGCTCCATACCAGGACTCCTAACAATGTTACAGGGGACCATTTCTATCCCTCGCTCTCTTGGCTCTGCTTTGCCTGGTCAAGATCCATTTTCACACAGGCTCTCCTACAGGGTGACAATGTAGATGCAGCAATACAAGTTTTGTTGTTGTTGTTGTTAAGTGTCGTAGAGTTGGTTCCGACCCATAGCAACCCTGCACAGGGTTTCCGAGGCTGTAAATCTTTACAGGAGCAGAAAGCCTCATCTTTCTCCCATGGAGCAGCTGGTAGTTTCTAACTGCTGACCTTGCGGTTTGCAGCCCGATTCATAACCACTACACTACCAGACAAGCTTTACACTCTCATAAAACTCCAAGCCCCATGGAAGGAGAAAGGTTCTTCTCTAACAGCTATAACAAAAATTCTAAGATTCATTCTGATTGAATCAACCCTTCTATAGTTTAATAGCACACGTCCCTTAAAATCTTTCTATTTTATAAATGTGTGACCTTATTACCTCCAAATCTTTGCCTTTTTAGATTTAATTTTTTAAAACCACAGAGTATATGGAACTTTTGTTTGCCCACCTTCCCTCTTTCCTATATGCAACAGCCTCTTTCCCAGTCTATGTGTTCCTAGTGAGATGAACAATCATAATGCCCCACCAACCCTTTGGATAACAGAAAAGGATCTGGCATCAGTCTATTCTTTATTTCTCCTAAAACAGGTTGGTGATTGAAAATTTCTTTTTCAGGGGAAGCTATGCTTCATCCTAACATGACTTTTTATTATATGTTGTTAAGTCAGAATCACTTCTCACTCACAATGATCCTGAATAGGAGTGGGCCGGTGGGTCTGAACCACAAACCTTGTAATCAGAAGCCCAGTGCTTATCCAGGACTCCAATCTTTCTTACCCACTCAGTTTTACTACAACAATAAGATATGGCTAGTTAAAAACAAAAAACTATAGATCATTAAAACAGTCTGGATTATTCTTGAATATGGGAACTTTATGAAAGACCGTCTAGAATTTTCAGATGACAAAAGGCTAGATTATCAGAATTTTGCTGTATCACAAATATTTATTTATGTCAATTAATTAATTTAAAACAAATCTTAAAATGTTTAAATAGTGTTCATTTTAATGAATAAATTATTTGACTAATTCCTTTGTTGCTGTTGTTAGTTGCCACCAAGTTGATTCTGACTCATTACAGATCGGTATTAGCTCAATGCCATCGAACTAATTTCAACTCATGGGGCCCTGTATAGCGTTTCTAAGGCTGTAAATATTTATGAGAGCAAAAAGCCTCATCTTTCTCTTTTAGAGTAGTAGCTAGTGAATTTTAACTGCTGACCTTGCAGTTAGCAGTCTTGTGCTTATCCTACAGTGCCACCAGAGCTCCTTTGGGCTGTCCCAATTTTCACTTGTATAAACAAAACTAAAAGGAATATCTAAGTAGCTAACCCTCTTGCAGCACCTACTTCATTATTTTATTAAGATAATGAACTACAAATTAGATTAATAAGCAAAAGGGTATGTACATTTTAAGACTTTTCCATACACACCACTCAACAAACTTACAAGCTTTCTAGAGTTTAAAAGTCCACAGCATTACCTGCATTTATCTTTCTTGAGACTTTTTGAAGTATTAGCAGATATGCACAAAGAATTCTTCTTTTGAGCTTACTTACTTTTATACCCAAAATTATGATAACATTTTATGTTTGTTTTTAATGTCTCTCTGAAATTAAAACTGTTGACATTTACAAATACTGTTCTTACCGTCACTTAAGGGAGTCTACAAAAATTTCTAGATTCCTTTCTTGTGCTACAACTGACTACTCAAACTCCAGAACACTTATGTTGTTGTTGTTAAGTGCCATCGAGTCGGTTCTGACCCATAGCAACCTATACAGGATTTCCAAGGAGCGGCTGGTGAGCTTGAACCGCTAACCTTGCAGTTCAAACAGTTTTGCAGTCTGGCGCATTAACTCACAGCGTCATACCAGGGCTCCTAGCTCAGTTTATATCATGGTCTCACCTCCCTATGCTGTCGTTGTTGTTATGTGCCGTCGAGTCGGTTCCGACTCATAGCGACCCAGTACAGGGTTTCCGAGGCTGTAAATCTTTACAGGAGCAGAAAGCCTCATTTTTCTCCTGCAGAGCAGCTGGTAGTTTCGAACTGCTGACCTTGAGGTTCACAGCTGTATTCGTAACCACTACGCTATACCAGAGCTCCTTATATCTCTATGTATGATCTCATATTTAACCATAAGCATCAAGGTCAAGAATTGAAGCTTCTGAATTATGGTGTTGGTAAAGAATATTGCTATCTGAAGCATAGCCAGAATGTTCCTTAGAAGCTAGCATAGCGAGGCTTTTTCTCACATTCTTTGGACATATTATCAGGAGGAACCAGTCCTTTGAGAAGAACATCATGAGGTTAGCCAAAAAAAAAAAGAAAAGATCCTCAATGAGAATGGATTAACAGTGTGGCTATAACAATGTGCTCAAACACACCTAGCAACAATTGTGAGGCTGCCACAGGACTGGGCAGTGTTTCATTCTGTTATACCTAGGGTCTCTATGGGTCAGAAACAACTTGAGAGCACAATCAGCACTGGACTGTGAACCACAGGGTAGGTAGGTTCAAACCCCAACAGCTGCTCCTTAGAAATCCTATGCAGGGTCACTATGAGTTGGAAGCGACTAGATGGCACTAAACAACAACAACAACAACTATTTAAATAAAGAGCCTGAACCCTGGGCAGAGTTTTAAGCCAGGGCAATAAAAGCTTAGATTTCCTAGAGCATAAGTTGGGAATTGAGATTCGTAATCAAGTAGTTGGCAGCCAGTAAAGACTTTAAATAGTAGTAAAGGGTGAAGATAAAAATAGGAGACAAAGATGAAGAGAAGTGGGTTTTGAAGATAGCCAACTTGGGTTCAGATTCTCCACTATTGACTGCAATTATAATCAAGTCATGCAACTTTTTACACCTCAGTTTTCCCATTATTAAAATAGAGTTACAGCAAAAATTAAATATCATATAGAAAGCATTTAGCATTGTTGCCTAGCGCATAGCCTAATAAATGTTAAATGCTGCTACTGTTGCTGTTGCCTGGAGCCCTTGGATAAAACAGTAGAGAGCAAGGTCAGTTTGATCACAAGGTCAGGGATTCAAACTTACCAGCTGCTCCTTGGAAACCCTATTCATGGTCACTATGAGTTGGAACTGACTTGACTTGATGGCAGGTAACAATTTAACAGGGAATCCTGATGTGGCACTGTAGGATAAGCACTAGGATGCTAACCACAAGATCCGCACTTCAAACCTACCAGCCACTCCTTGGAAACTCTATACAGGTTGGGTTGCTATCAATTGGAAACAACTACAAGGTACTTAATAACACCAAGGGATTCCCCAAATGAGCCATGGTGGTGCTACAGGTTAAGCATCGGGCAGTTAACAATTTAAACCCACCAGGCGCTCCACAGGAGAAACATGAGGCTGTCTGCTCCCATAAAGATCTACAGTCTCAGAAATCCTATATAAGGTCATTATGATTTGGAATTGATTTATGGCAGTGGGATCCAACAAAGGGGCCTTATCCACTGACCTCTATCCCAAAACAGAAAGATTAGAAGGCTCACAAACCAGATCTCAGCAGCTCTTTTCAGGTCAGAAGTTGTCTGCTAAATTATCAATTTAAAAAAAAATATGTTTCCCTCTTTTTTGGCTTTTCAAGCCCCATCCTCACTTCAGGTTAAAGAGTATGTATACATAAGAACAGTGAATCATTTACAATTCTTGTACTACTCTACACTGGACTCCATGTCTAACAAGGTAAAACAGAACTTGCTAATGCTTATCTAAAGAGCCCTGGTTGCGTAGTGCATTTTGAGCTGGGCTACTAACCACGAAGTCATTAGTTTGAATCCACTAGTCACTTTGTGGGAGAAAGACGAGGTTTTCTGCTACCATAAGTCTCTGTGAGTTGGAACCGACTTGGTGGCAGACAACCACAACCATCACCACCAGTGTTTATCTGAGCAACCAGAGCACAACTGCTCCATAGGTTTCCAAGGCTATAATCTTTGTGGGCTAGTGAGTCAGACCGCAAAGTCATTTGAACTGCAAGGTTGGTGGTTCAAGCTCACTAGCTGCTCCTTGGAAACCCTATACAGGGTTACTATGGGTCGGAATCGACTTGATGGCACTCAACAACAACAAGCTTTACAGAAGCACACTGCCACATCTTTCTCTCTTATATCACCTGATAGATGAACAGATGATATTTTGGTTAGTAGCTGAGCATTTTAACCACTGCACGACTAGTGCTCACTCCCCTATAACAAGCAAATTTTAATTTTTAAACACATGCTCCTAAACTGCCTCACAAGATATACATACCAAATCCACACACCACCAAATCCTTTGTCATCAAATGGATTCTGACTTATAGTGACTTATAGTTGAACAAGGAGCTCTGGCAGTGTAGTGGTTGGTTATGAGTTGGGCTGCTAACCTCAACGTCAGTGGTTGGAAACTACCAGCTGTTCCGCGGGAGAAAGATGAGGCTTTGCTCCCATATTTACAGCCTCAGAAACCCTATGCAGTGTTGCTATGAGTCGGAATCGACTCCATGGCACCCCACCACCACCAAGCGAAGACAGATTTCCTGGCTCCTATTACTCAGATTTTGGAGTGCAGTGGCTCCATATGATAGGCACTGGACTGCAAACCACAAGTCCACAATTCAAGTCTGCCAGTTGCTCATCAGGAGAAAGATGATGCTTTCTGCTCAAGTGAAGATTTAAAGCCTCAGGCTAGCTATGAGTTGAAACCAACTCCACAGCACATATATACTGTTTTATAGTAACCTCAAGATTTCTAGACATTAGCTGTGGTCCACTTTAGGTTCATTTGGCGTGAGTTTCCTTATGACATAATAAAATTTTAGGGCTTTATTTTCTCTTCTAAATTCTAATCTTCCTCAATCCAAAATGATGTGACTGTCAGGGAGCAGCAATTCTTAACAGCTACTAACTCAAGTTTTATAAGGGTATCCATGACAATGAGACCCTCTACATTCAGACGAGCATTTTCAATAAAAACATAAAACACTGACAACCAGGAACCTCTTCAAAATTATATGAATGAGATAAAGACAGTACAATACCTAAACCATAATGGCCTTTGATTGACATCAGACTAAGGGTTCAAGCCTGACAGGAATTGGAAAAATTACAATATATCTGAAGGCCACAGAGATATGTGTATTTCAAATATAAAAATGATGAAATAGTTCAGATGCATTATCCCACAGATAATAAGGTATTTTCTTACCATCTATCAATACTAAAATGGACTATTTTGGTATGATTTTCACATCTCCAATGTTCCTGAGCGTAATTCTAAAGATGCTCAGATTTCTTTGCAGATTTTGCTCAGGTTGCTGGATAAGTGTCTGTGGATTTCTAGCTACAAAACTAGATGGGTCTGAATGAGTATAAAAGTAGATTGAGAAAGCAAGCACAAGTATATAAGAACCAGCAAGAAACTAAATAAACCAAGTCACTTATGCAAGAATGGAGGAAGAGAACAGAACAGAAAAAAAAATGTTACTTTTACATTTCGAATACATAAACATTACAGAAAAACATGCCTGTTTACCTCATTCCCTCAATCAGCATCCAATTAATTCAAATGATCTTAATAGAAACTCTTGGTAAAGTTTTACAGTGCTCACCACTCTGTGCTGTATAATTATAATACAAATAGACCCAATGCAGATATATTTGATCTTCCACAAAAAGAAAAAAAATGAAGTCACATTCCAAGAAGTTCTCATTTCATTATATATAGTAAGCCATGTGACAAAATACCAAGTTATTTCATTACTACCCTAACAGGACTAGCCTTTTCATTCAGAAAGAAAGCCTGCATTTATGTACATATATTTAGAGGTATGCTGTGTATATAACCCTTTTTCACAACATGAAGAGAAAGCTATCCACTACAATATAAATCTCAAGACATTACGCCCTAAGAAGTTTTATACTCCAATTGCTGTAGTTTTGGGTTTGTTTCTTTTAAAGAATGAAGGTTGTTATTGTTGATGATGATGATAAGTGCTATCAAGTTGATTTCAACTCATAACAACCCTCTATAGGGCTTCCAAGGAGCTGCTGTAGGGTTTGAACCACTGATCTTGCAGTTAGCAGTCAGTCCAGTGCTTATCCTACAGCACCATACCAGGATTCATGGAAAAAAGATAGATTTGAGTATACAATATATTGAGGTTTTCACATTGTCATTACATTATTGGCCATACTATTATACAACTGGTATGGCTATGTGGGTTAATGCGCTGTACTGCAAAGTCAGTTTGAATCGCAAGGTCGGCAGTTCAAGCTCACCAGCTGCTCCTTGGAAACCCTATACAGAGTCACTATGAGTCAGAACCGACTCAACGGCACTTAACAACAACAACATTATACACCTACCATTCTGGCAAAAAAATTTTTTTAAGTAACAATAGCCAGTACTGATGAAATAAAAGAAAATCCACTGCTAGAAGTAGTGTGGTGGCGGTGGTATGCTGTTGAGTCGGTTCCAACTTGTAGCAACCCTGTATAGGGTTTCCAAGGCTGTAAATCTTTATGTGAGTAGAAAGCCTCATCTTACCTCCTGCGCAGCAGCTAGCAGCTGATAGATTCGAAATGTTGATCTTGAGTTAAGCAGCCTAACTTGTAACACATTACATTACCAGGGCTCCTAGTATAAGTATAAACAGGTACAACTACTTTGGAAAACTGTTGGGTTTTACCTAGTGGACTCTGTATACATCCCTACCACCTAGCAACTCTACTCTTAGGTTTGTACCCTAGAGCCACCAGGAGCTATAAAAACAATATTATAGCAACAATGATGACATAGTGAAAATACTGAAAATAACTCAAATATTTACCAATAGTAGTATGAATGATACATATTTTCATTCATTCACAGAGTGGAGCAAGAAAATAAATGAAAATAACTATATTACACATGTCAATAAGAATGAATTTCAGCAACCAGGAAAAAGTATCACAGAAAAAAGATATGATAGCATGACTCCTCTTAAATACAAAACAAAAATCAACCAAAATTGGAAAAACTGCTTAGAGGTACAAACAGAAAAATATAAAGATAAGTAAGCAAAAGATTAATCTAAAATTCCAGACAGGTAGGGACGAGAAAGAGTGAAATGGGAGAAGGACCACAAAGGAGGTTCTAAATCTAAAGTATAGCTCATGTTTTACTTCTTAAGGTAAGTAGTGGGCACGAGTGTTTTAAAAATTAGAATTCTTTATAACTGTACAGGATACATTTCATAGTTTAAAACTAAGAGAAAGAAACTAATGATACTGGAGGCAAAATATTCATTATTATCTGGTGCTTAAAAAGTGCAGCCAGATTGCTCCTTGGAGGCCAAGATGGCCAAACTTCATCTCTCATACTTCAGACATATTGATTATCAGGAGGGACCAGTCGCTAGAGAAAGATATTATGTTTGGTAAGGTGAAGGATCAGAGAAAAAGAGGTAGATCCCCAGAAAGATGATTGGCAAAGTGGCAGCATCAATAGGCTCAAGCGTAGCAACAATTGTGAGGTTGCCCCAGGACCGGGCAGTGTTTCGTTCTGTTGTGCATAAGGTTGCTATGAGTTGGTACCAACTCGATGGCACCTAACAACAACAATACATGACTCAACGATGAAACATGCCAAGTTTTCCTGATAACCTCTTTAAATAGTGAAGAGATTCTACTAACCACATTAGCTTTCACAAATTTCAGGAAAAATTTCCTTAGTTTTTAATAGGTATAATTTTCCTTAATAGCATTAATTGCATGTCAAAATGCCTATTTTTGTAATTTCTCCTTCTCCCTCCTACAATAAATAAATAAAGTTCCATGAATGAGGAGTGGTAAATGTTTCCTTCAGTACTCTACCTTGGTCTAATATAGTGTATCGTCTTGGGAGATAATAAATGTACTTTTTATTGTTGTAAACATATTTTAATGTTGTTAGGTGCCATCGAGTCGGTACCAACTCATAGTGACCCTATGCACAACAGAACGAAACACTGCCCGGTCCTAGGCCAACCTCACTACTGTTGCCATGCTTGAGTCCATCCATGCTGCCACGTAGTCAATCCATCTTGTTGGGGGGTCTTCCTCTCTTTCTCTGTCCCTCCACCTTACCAAACATGATATTCTTCTCCAGTGACTGGTCCCTCCTGACAATATGACCGAAGTATGAGAGATGAAGTTTGGCCATCTTGGCCTCCAAGAAGCACTTCTTCCAAAATGGATCTATTGGTTCTTTTGGCAGCCCATGGCACTTTTAATATTCTCCTCCAACACCATAACTCAAAAGCATCAATTCTTCTACGGTCTTCCTTATTCACTGTCCTGCTTTCACATGCATATGAGGTTACTGAAAATACCATGGCTTGGGTGAGGCGCACCTTAGTCCTCAAGCTGACATCTTTCGATTAAAGATGTATTGCATTAGGCAAATCTGCTGCACAAGACCTTTATAAAGTATTGACGAGCAAAGACGTAAACATATAGACAACACAATTATCAAGCCAACATTTTTCATTTGTATAATTCAGTGACACCAATTACATCAATCATGCTGTGTTCAATAAATTTTTTTGAATACAAGGACAAATTAACAACTTTGAAAATCTAATTTGGTTGAGATAGCTTTTGCCAATGTCTCCGCAATGCAGGAAAATATTAAACAATTTTCCAGAAACTCAGTATTTCATCCTTGTTATTAAGGCCTCTGAACTATTGTCCCCAAATTAGTAGTCATTTAACACTAATGGAATACAATTTATGAAAGGTCTACTATAGTTAGGTACTGTGCTAAGTGCTGAAGATACGGCACTGCTAGGATAAACGAAGCATCATTTATCTATGTAAAAGCCACTCCATGTATAAAGCAAGATGATAAGATAGGACTTTTCCCCTGACCTCTTAGGATAATGAAATGTACAATGATAAAATTGAGATTTCAACAACCAGTCTGTGACAAGACACACTTTAGAGAACAATATTTCTTTCAGTTGTTCTGAACGATGAAAGTAATTCCTATAGTCTTTGCCATCTTATGAGTTAAATCAATCTCTGTTCTGTAGAGTTGTTGTTGTTGTTGTCAGGTGCCATCAAGTCAGAACCGGCTCATAGCGACCCCATGCACAGCAGAACGAAACAATGTTCGATCCTGGGCCAACCTCACTACCGCTGCCACACTTGAGTCCATCAATGATGCCACCTGGCTGATCCATCTCGTTGGGGGTCTTCCTCTTTTTCTCTGACCCTCCACCCTACCCAGCATGACATCCTTCTCCAACGACTGTTTCCTCCGGACAATATGTCCAAAGTAGGAGAGACGAAGCTTAGCCATCCTGGCCTCCAAGGAGCACTCTGGCTGCACCTCTTCCAAAACAGATCTACTGGTTCTTTTGGCAGTCCATGGCACTTTCAGTATTCTCCTCCAACACCACAACTCAAAGGCATCAATTCTTCTATGATCCTCCTTATTCACTGTCCAGCTTTCGCATCCATATGAGGCTATTGAAAACACAGTGGCCTGGGTCAGGCGCACCCTAGTCCTCAAACTGACATCTCTGCTCTTCAACACTTTAAAAAGTTCCTGTGCAGCAGATTTGCCCAGTGCAATACTGTAGAGTAGCCTCTCCTAAAATATAAATAAAAATCAAAGCATTCTCATTCTGAAACTTCTTCAAGAAAACAACAGGCAGAGATAATAACGCATAGGAAGAAAAGCTACAAAGGAAAAAATATTATCTTGAAGGCAACCAGCTCTACTCTGGAGATAAAAGAAAAGAGCCATAGGTTGCCAATTACAGCTGCTATTCTGCCAGCAATAAGCAACAGCTTCAAAAAGTTCATGGAAAAATTCCATTATCTTTTAATTCAATTTTTCCATGAACTTTCTGAAGCCCCCTTGTATATGGGAAAAGTTTACAATTACAGACAACTATGAAAAGTATTAAATGGGGTAGCATAGTGGTTACTAATCAGGGTGCTAACATCAAGGTCAGCAGTTCAAAACTACCATTCGCTCTACAGGAGAAAGATGAAGCTTTCTGCTCCCATAAAAATTAATGGCCTCGGAAACCATTAACAGGATCACTACTGAGTCAGAACCAACTCCATGGCATATAACAACCACCACCACCACCACTGCTGCCAATAAACTTGAGAATTATTTCCTTTCACTAACCTTTTACTCCCATTCTAATTCTATTCTAATACTACAATAATCAACATTCTACCCAGCACTTCTTTAAAGGACAAAGAAGAAAATACTGAAACCATTTAAGTTCTTTCATATCTCCCTTCTCCAGCTCTCTTCGTTTGGTGGTGAGGTGGTAGTTGTGTGCTGTCCAGTTTTGTTTAAACTCATAGCTACCCTGGTTTCCAAGATTGTAAATCTTAACAGGAGCAGAAAGTCTCATCTCTCTCCTGCAGATCAGCTAGTGGATTCAAAATGCTGATCTTGTAGTTAGCAGCCCAATATGTAACCCAATATGCTACCAGAGCTCCTTCTCTCTTCCTTTAGTCAACCTAAAGTTAAGAGCTCACAGATGGTGAGAACTGGTGGATACACAGAAAAGACTACCAGTGTCTTAGTTTAAATGCATTTCCATATGAATTTTAAAATCAGGTCACCATTTTCTATTAAAAAGCCTACTAGGAATTGTGATTCATTGAATATTAATTTGAGATTTGATATAGTAATAACGTTAAGTCTTTCAATCAATGAACATGGTATATCTGATCTACTTGTAGTTAAATACTATCGAGTCACTTCTGACTCATAGCAACCCTGTACAGGGTTTCCAAGCAGTAGCTAGTGGTTTTGAACAGCTAACCCAATGCTTAGTCCACAGCACTAGCAGGGCTCTTGACAAAAATGCACAGGGGGAAAGTAAATAAAATAAAGTTAGAATGGAAATGGGCTAAATGATGCAAATGATTGTAAGGATTTTGGATTTTGCTAAATGATATGGGAAGCCATTCAAACCAAAACCAAATCCACTGACACCAAGTGAATTCTGGGAGCAGAAAGTCTTTATCTTTATCCTATGGAGTGGTTAATAGGTTTGAACTGCCAGCTTTATGGTTAGTAGTCCACTTTTCCTATAGTGACATTGTTGTTGTTGTATGCTGTTCCGTTGGTTCGAACTCATAGACTCTGTATAGGGTTTGAGAGCAGTTATTAGGTTTAACTGCTGACCCTGTAGTTACCAGTCTGGGGCTTAGCCTACAAATTAAGTCTGAAATGTCTATCAGACATGTAAGTGTCAAAGTCAAGTAGGCAGATGAATATATGATACTGGCAGTAAGCTGATAGTCGTCAACATAACAATAACTACAGATGAGATAATGAAGAGAGTGGGTATAGGCAGAGAAGAAGCACTCTGAGACGTGAGTTCTGGGCCACTTAAATTTTAGAGGTTAGCAAGACTAGCAATAAGCAGTAAAGAGATGCTGTTGAAGCATCTGGTGAGGTGAAAAGAACACCAGGAGAATGCAGTGCTCTAGAAAAATGTTTACAAATGACTGTGCAATCAAACCTGCTAAAAGACTGACAACTGAGGACCATTAAGAAAGATTATGTACAAACTGAAAGCATATATCTAAAATGCCTTTAGCATTTTTTTATCACTGAACAGGAAAGATTTTTTTCCCCTCTAGTTTCTTATGTTTGAGTGTTATTACTCTACGTGTAAAGAATTGGGAGTTCTTCTGCTTTCACTAATTTTCTACTAGTTATGGTTATGAATCGGGCTACAAACCTTAAGGTCAGCAGTTCGAAATTACCAGCTGTTCCGTGGGAAAAAGATGAGGCTTTCTGCTCCCGTAAAGATTTACAGCCTCGGAAATCCTGTACAGGGTCGCCATGAGTCAGAACCGATTCCATAGCACATAACAACAACAACATAAATTATGTAACAACTACATAACACTATTGTACAGAATTGGTTTATCCCCTCTAACTAATATGTATGGACTCCTGGTGGGCTACTATAGAATAAGCACTAAATTGAAAACCACAAGGTCGGCAGTTCAAACCTACCAGCTGTTCTACAGAAACCTGGTACAGAATCACTAATGTGTGTGTGGATAAGGAAGCTCATGTGATGACCAGCTGTAAACTTGAATCTTGAGGATTATGTAATTGTGTAGCAATGACTACCAATCTGAATTAAGAAATTTTCAAAAAAGTTAAAAAAAAAAAAAAAAGTGAAAAGACAAGCCAGAAAATGGGAAAAAATATTTGCATAACATTTATCTAATAAGGGACTTATATCCTGGAGTGGCACTCTAGGATAAACACTGGATTGCTAAATACAAGGTTGGTGGTTCAAACCCATCAGCTGCTCCTCAGAAACCATATACAGGGTTGCTATGAGTCAAAATCAACTCAGTGGCACTAACTCAGATCTGACTCGGGGGCACTAACACAACAACAGCAACATCCAGAATATATACATAAAAAATTCTTACAACAATAAAAAAATAAGTCATCCAATTAAAGATAGGCAAACTATCTGATTAGACATTTTCCCAAAGAAGATACACAAATACAAATAAACACATGAAAAGATGCTCAAAGGTGTCCTTAAGGAGCAAATCATTAACTACTCAAAACCTAGCTAAAAACCTGGTGGTTCCAACTACCTAGAGGTGTCTCAGAAAACAGACAATCTGCTTCCAAAGTGTTACAGCTGTGAAAACTCTGTGGAACACTGTTCTACTCAGACACACATAGGATTGCCATGAGTTAGAATTGACTCAATGGTAACTAACAATAGCAATAATTATGGTAAAGTTTGAATCTTTCCAGTACATACGCAAAATGTAACATACAACATATAGGTAGCCTAACTCATGCTATCTGAAGACTAACAATTTAAAAAAATATATATGTTCAACATCCCTGTTGTTGTTAAGTGGTGTTAAGTTGTTAGGTTCCGACTCATAACAACTCTGTATAGGGTTTTTGAGGAGTGGATGGTGGGGTTGAACTGCCTACATGTGGTTAGCATCCAGTGCTTATCCTACAGAAGGAAAAACATTGCTGTGATACAGATTCAGAGTGAACCTAGGCAAGCTGAGATCACAATGAGATACCAGTTTGTACCCACTTGTTCTTGTTGTTGTTGTTGTTAAGTGCTGTCGAGTCGGCTCCGACCCATAGCGACCCTGGCAAAGGGTTTCCGAGGAGTGACTGGTGAGCTTGAACCGCCGACCTTGCAGTTCAAATGGCTTTGCAGTCTGGCGCATTAACCCACAGTGCCACACCAGGACACTAGGATGGTTAAAAAGAGCCCTTATAGTGTAGTGGGTTACACGTTGGGTTGCTAACCAAAAGGTCAGCAGTTCAAATCTACCAGTCACTCTGCAAGAGAAAAATGAAGCTTTCTGCTCCCGTAAAGATTTACATCCTCAGAAACCCTATACAGGGTCTCTATGAGTCCAAATTGACTCGACAGCACACAACCACCACAATCACCACCACCATGATGGCTGAAATCACAAGGCAGACAACAGCAACTGTGGATGAGGGTGTGGAGAAATTGGAATCTTTATATATAGCTGTGTGTGTATGTGTGTGTGTGTGTGGATTTGCAATATGAGTCAGTCACTTTTGGAAAAAAGTTGTTAGCATCTCCAAATGTTAAATGTAGAGTCACCATGTGACCCAGTAACTGAATACAAATGATGCCCACACAAAACTTGCACATGAATGTTCATAGCAGCATTATTTATAATAACAAAAAATGGAAACACATCTACAGGAGAGGATGTCTACTTAATTGAATATATAAAGAAACAAAGGACTGGTATATGCTACAACTTGAATAAACCTTAAAGACATCATGCTAAAATTTTAAAGTCTGACAGAAGAGGCCACATAAATTGTATAATTTAATTGATATAAAATGTCCAGAACAGGCATATCTATAACATCAAAAAGTGGATTAGGGACAAGGGAGAGGGAGAAATGGGGAGTGACTGTCTAATAAACATGGAGTTTCTTTTTGGGGTGACAAAAACATTCTAGAATAAAACAGTGGCGACAGTTGCACAAACCACTATTCTAGACAAAACCATTAAATGATTTAAAAACTACTGAACTTTACACTCTCAAAACATAAACTGTATGGCATGTGAATTACTTCTCTATTAAGGTGTTATTTTAAAAGATACGTTTGAAAACTGATCACTAGATTAACCAAAGGAAAGGTTATAGGAGGCTTTGACAAAGGAAATTCCCATGGAATGGTGGAGGCAAAAGCTTGATTAGTCAGTTTAAGAGACAAAGGGAGAGAAGAAATTGGAGATTGATATGGAGTCCTGGTGTGGCACTGTGGGATAAAGCATTAAACCACACAGTCACTTTGAACTCCAAAGTTGGCAGTTCAAACTCACCAGCCACTCCTTGAAAACTCTATACAGGGTTGCTATGAGTCAGAACTGACTTGACAGCACTTAACAACCACAATGCAAGCTATAATTGGAGTAGGATCAGCACTGGACTGTGAATCACAAGACTGGCAGTTCAAACCCACCAGCTACTTCTCGGAAACCCTATACAATCAACTCGACGACACATAACAACAACAACTGTAATAGAGTATAGACTATCCTTTGAGTTGTTTTGCAAAGGGGAGCAGAGAAACAGGGCACCTGATGGATGGAAAGGTGAGATTGAAAAGTATTTTGTTAAAAGATTAGATAAATTTAGTGCACATTTGTGTGTGACTGGAATCACTCTACATACAAGGGGGAAAGGGAATTCTATTAGAGAAAAGAATTGCTAGAATAAAGTCCTTGAGTAGGTGAGAGGAAGAGATCTTGTACATAAAAGGAAGGATAAGCACTAGAGAGCTGCACAGGTAGTTCATTAGCAAAGATAAATGGATAGATGGAAGTGAAAAACATTTGGGACAATGTGTGTAAAATGGGTCTTGCTTCTATTTGTTGAATGGAACAGTAAATAATGTGAGAGAGAATAGGAGCGGATACAGAAAGTTTGGTAAGACAATACAGCATGAAAGAGTGAATGGAAACCCTACCCAGAGAAGCAGTCATGCTTGGGATGGAGGCAGAGACGATGACGTGGAGAGATGGAGCAGCTGGGGACTTTAGAGGGGATTGGGGGGAGCAGGCTTGTAGGATATACCCTTTGGTTGGCTGATGATGCATGGAGGAGATTGTAACCATGGCAATGAAACGATATACGATAGGATGAATGTAAAACTAATGTTCTCCCATGTACACTATCACATAATTCACAATAAAATATTTAAAAGAAACAAAGAAAACAACTGCAGAGACACATTTATGGATAATCCGAATTGAAAGGATCTTACTTTGAAATATAAGAAAATAAATTTGACAAATATTAAAAAAAAAAAAAAAAAGCGAATGGACCATGTATTGTTGTTGTTGTCAGGTGCCATCGAGTCAGAACCGACTCATAGCGACCCCATGTATAGCAGAATGAAACAATGTCCGATCCTGGACCAACCCCACCACGGCTGCTATACTTGACGCCATCAATGATGCCACCTGGCTGATCCATCTAGTTGGGGGTCTTCCTCCTTTTCTCTGACCCTCCATCTTACCCAGCATGACATCCTTCTCCAGCGACTGTTCCCTCCGGACAATATGTCCAAAGTATGAGAGATGAAGCTTAGCCATCCTGGCCTCCAAGGAGCACTCTGGCTGCACTTCTTCCAAAATAGATCTATTGGTTCTTTTGGCAGTCCATGGCACCCTTAGTATTCTCCTCCAACACCACAACTCAAAGGCATCACTTCTTCTACGATCTTCCTTATTCACTGTCCAGCTTTCGCATCCATATGAGGTTATTGACTTGGGTCAGGTGCACCTTAGTCCTCAAGCTGACATCTCTGCTCTTCAACACTTTAAAAAGTTCCTGTGCAGCAGATTTGCCTAATGCAATACGTCGTCTGATCTCTTAACTGCTGCTTCCACGAGTGTTGAGAGTTGTTCCAAGAAGAATGAAGTCCTTGACCATGTATAAGAAATGCTGAATGCAAAACTGATAATCTGTTCTGTAAACTTTCACCAATTCACAAGCATGAATGGACAGGGAAATGTCCATAAGGTTGCTGTGCACTATTAAAGATCATGTACTTAAAGATCAGGAACTTAAAGCAAGACCAGGCAAAACTGTGGTTTTGTCTAGCCACATTTAAACACATAGGTGCAGGCAGGGAATTCCCATTTAAGTATAATTGGTGTTTTGTCCGCCTGCAAATTTAACAATATACAGAATGGAGTAACTATAGTGAACACGAACTGGGTAGAACTAGGTAGAGAGGAGGGAAGTAAAAGATACAAAAAGAATGGGATGTGTAGTACTGAGGTCAAAGGATTGGTGGAATTAAGTTTTTAGGAGAAGGGAATTACAAAAATAGTAGGTGACAGTGGGAGGATGAAATGCTGAAAACTAAGATGAGAGAGAAAATGCAGTTCTAATTACCAAAGACTCAGAACAGATAGTAAATATTTTAGGCTTTGTGGAAAACAATGGTCTCTGCTGCAAGTAGTCAGCTGCCACTGTAGTATGAAAGCAGCCACAGACTATAAAAGTAAATGGAGAAATGTGGCTGCATCCAACAATACTGTATTCACAAAACTGGACAGTTTGGTTCAAAGGGCATTGGTCTAGAATCTGATCATGAAGTACAAGCATACCTTGGAGATACTGTAAGTTCAGTTTCAGACCATCACAATAAATTGGGGATTGCAATAAAGTTGTTAGGTGCCGTCAAGTCTGTTACAACTCATAGTGACCCTGGTAAATAGGGTTTCTGAGGAGTGGCTGGTGAGTTTGAACTGCCAACCTTGTAGCTCAGTGCATTATCCTACAGCACCACACACCAGGGCTCACACAAAAATATTTTTTGTTTCCCAATGCATATAAAAGTTTTATTTATACTATGTTGTTGTTATTCTGTGCCAAAGAGTTAGTTCTGAATCATAGTGACACAGTATAGGGTTTCCAAAGAAAGAATGGTTGAGTTTGATCTGCAAGGTCAGCAGTTCAAATCACTAGCCACTTCTCAGAAACTCTATACAGGGTAGCTATGAGTTGAGACAGACGTCACAGCACTTAACAACAATAACAACAATCTATTAGGAGTCCTGGTGTGGCACTGTAGGATAAGCACTAAGTGTTAACCACCAGTTCGGCAGTTCAAACACAGCAGCTGTTCCTTGTTAACTCTTTACAGGGTTGCTATGAGTCAGTTCTGACTCAACAGCACTCAACAACAACAGTCTATTAAGTGTACAATAGCATTACGAAAAAGTTTGAAATATTGTGAGAATTACCAAAATATGACACAGAAACACTGAGTGAACACATGCTATTGGAAAAATGGCGCCAATAATCTACTTGCTGCAAGACTTCTACAAAACTTCAATTTGTGAAAAATGTACTATCTGAGAAGAGCAATAAAAGCAGAGCACAAAAAAACTAAGTATGCCTGTAGGAGCTGAGACTGGATGGAAGATAAAACCATTGGAAGAAAGGTGGTCATCAATACGGATACTGAATTCACCAAGAATTAAGCCAGGAATGGTGTTGGAGTGATTTTGAGTCAGAAATAAAAATCTTCTGAAGAATGAGGAGGGACGGCAGAGAAAATAAGAGTAAGGATCTCTTTCCTCCATTAAAAAAAAAAACTGGCAAAAATAGTCAAAACCAACTTTCTCAGAACTCTGGATATTAATCAAAGACTTAAAAATAATGGCATTTTGTTAACACTACAAGCTTCGTGGAACATTTAACTTGCTCTATTTCTTGTCTCCCACTCTGAAAACTAACCGACTACAATTGCAGTGAAAACCCAGAAGCCTTGAAGACATCAGAGGAGGCAAAACAGGGTTGGTGTGCCTTCAGAGGTTCATTCCCAGAAAATTGTCATTATTTAACCTTTTTGGTGGGTCCCTGAAAGATCCACCACTGCAAGGGTGTTTATATTTGACCTGACTCAGAGTTTGCCCTGTATTTTTTAAGTCTTTTCTCCAAGGGGCACATTTCCTGTGCTAAGCACATGCTCAGGAAAGACCCCAAAAGGCCCTAAACTTTTAACTCTGGCTGACCTTGAGGTACTGCACAAGCAGGAAAAGAAGGGTAAAACAGTTGTCAAATGCTGCACTGAGTGTTGAAGGCATGTCCCAAAATGTACACAGGGCCTCTCAACAAAGGCTGGGAGACTTAATCAACAGCAGGCATTTAAGGAAATCTCTGTATAATCATTAGCTGACCATTAAAAAAACATGCAGAGACTTCAATAGTTACACAAGGCAAATAATACAGACTTTACAAAAATAAGTACAGAAAAGTCACTAAACAAACAAACAGCAATAACAACAAACCTTGGGGAAAGAGAGAATCAGATTTTCAGAGGTTCCACATTATAACACTTCCAACAAAGCTTCCAACAAAAAATTATGAGACATTGAGACATGTAAAGTTAAAAAAAAAAAGAGGAAAGTATGGCCCATATTCAAGGCAAAATAAAAGCAATTACTAAAAACTGTCCCTGAGGAAACCCAGATGTTATACTTACTAGGCAATGACTTTAAATCAGCTATCTGAATTATTGTTCAAAGAACTAGTCACTGAGATGATTTTGACTCATGGCAACCATACGGTTTTCTTGGCTATAATCTTCATGAAAGCCGATCACCACATCTTGCTTCCATGATGCTGTAGGGCAGGTTCAAACTACCAACCTTTTGGTTAGTTGCTGTTGTTGTTATGTGCCATGGAGTCGGTTCCGACTCATAGCAACCCTGTACAGGGTTTCCGAGGCTGTAAATCTTTATGGGAGCAGAAAGCCTCATCTTTCTCCCGCGGAACAGCTGGTAGTTTTGAACTGCTGTCCCTGATGTTCACAGCCCGATTCGTAACCACTATGCTACCAGAGCATCTCCTTTGGTTAGTAGTCTAGTGTAAACCATTTGCACCACCCAAGCCCACTGGAATTGCCCTGGTGGTGTGGCAGATTAAGCTGCTAACCAAAAAGTCAGTGGTTTGAACCTACCAACCACTCCGTGGAGAAAGATGAGAAGGTCTGCTTCTATAAAGACTTAAGCCTCAGAAGCCCAATGGAGAGGTTCTACTAGGTCCTATAGGGTTACTATGAGTCAGAATCAACTTACGGCATTGGGATTTTGGATTGGGTTAGTGCCTCATTAGTCACTAAAAAAATGTAAATAAAAACCACAATAAGACACCATTTAATACCTGGGTGTGGCGCTGCGCGTTAATGCATCAGACTGCAAAGCCGTTTCAACTGCGATCAGTGTTTCAAGCTCACCAGCTGCTCCTTGGAAACCCTATACAGGGTTGCTATGGATCGGAATAGATTCAACGGCACTTAACAACAACATGGCTTTGTAAGATAAACACTGGACTACTAGCTGCAAGACTGGAAGTTCAAACCCACCAATCAGTACTCAAAAATGGTCCTCAGAAGCCCTATACAGAATCCCTATGAGTCAGAATCAGTAACAGCAGCATTATGGCTATTGTCAAATAGGGGGAAATGATGCGTTGGTGAGGCTATGGAGAAACTGAAACTCATCCACTGCTGGTAGGAATTAATTATCTACACTGTTGTTAGGTGCCATTGAGTCAGTTCCAACTCATGGAGACCCTGTACAAAGTTCCCGAGGCTATAAATCCTTATAGGAGTAGAAAGTTTCATTGTTCTCCGCAAAACAATTGGTGAGTTTGAACTGCCAACCTTGTGGTTAGCAGTCCAGTGCTTATCCAACAGTGCCACTAGGGCTCTAGCTAGCAACAAACATTAATGATCTGATGAGAGAGCTGAAGAAAAGGGTAAGTGAACATAAAAATCTCATAAATATTTCAACAGAACACTTTGCCAGAAAGTAAAAACTGATTTTAAAACTACTGGAATCTATCACATCCTGAAAAAGAACTAACTACCAGAAAAACCTAATCAAATGAGCAAATAATAACTGAGCCTTAGCTATGTGTAAGGCATTATCTATCCTAGGCTAGTAGTACTCAAAGAACACTCCCAGCCCATGTAAACTATCACATAATCCACAATAAAACAAAAAAATTTTAAAAAGAATACTCCCCAGACTGACATCAGTACTTTCCAGGGGCTTGTTAAAACTGCAAATTAATAAGCATCTCTGAGATTTACTGAATCAGAATTTCTGGGGGTACAGCTCAGAAGTCTGTGTTTTAACATGCTCTCCAGGTGATTCCTATGCATGTCTGAGAATGTCTGTGTCAGGCAAAGTGACCCTTCTCTGAATATAGCAAACATACACAGTAGTCTGGAACACAGGTAGGCTGGTGGGAATTCATGACAGCCAGCAACCTACTTGACACATGAATATCTAGCAGGGCTTGAAAAGCAAACAGTCAACTATAATCTGCCAAAAACTGAGTAGAAACACAAGATCCTGTGTGCTTTTTCAAGGCAATTTCAGATAAGCAGATGGGAACAAAATTCAGAGGAAGGTCGGTAACGCTAGTTAAAAAAAGACATATACAATAGCAGCTATAGTATTTCTTATACTCAGTGAACAAAAACAGCTAAGTATTGCAATCTAGCCTTCCTTTAGCATCTCCAGAGTCCTGTTTTGCACGGAAACTCCTGGATTCGATTTAGGATCTTCCGCACTTTGAGACTGCTGTCTCCTTGTTCTCTCCTAGTTAAAAAATAAAAAAGTACTTCCTGTATCCCCAACAAAAGCAATTCAGCAGGATTCATTTATATATACTGTGCTGTCAAATATAAGCCCCATTAATGAACAGCACAAGGGACACAGGTTTGGCTTGGTAAAATGATTAGTGTCAGGAGAGATTCAGCTCTGCAAGCTGCTGCTTTTAGGAAACTACATTTAACTGCAACCACAGGTCCCTCTCTCTTTCTACTTCAAAATCAGATGTTCACCCATCCCTAGCAGCAAGATGAAGACCTCAGAGAGAGGGCCCTGACAGCAAACCACAGAGGCTGCAGACACATCTCGTTTTAATTGCATCAGCAACTACTAAGCAATTAATGAAAGAGAGGAGGAGGAGGGAGCATCAGGCAAAGAGAAAGGGGACGACTTGAGCAACCATGTGGAAATACTTCATCCTCATCCCAGTGAAAGCAGGTTATTTATGGCAGCTGTACAGAGAACATCAAATCTGAACTCCCAGGCCACTTCCCAGGCAGCAATAAAGCTGCATAGTCTAGATTTCCTCTTGCTTACTGTTTTATATCTCCCATATTCCTCCCTGTAGTCACCAACAAGGGCAAGGGAGGGAGAAAGCCAACAGATCAAGTGGGTGATTTAGCTAAAGTCCCTTGGGCAGATTCTGTGCTTTGCACAATACTGGGATATGAGGATCAGTAAATATTAAATACTAACAGCAGTGATTCATCAGAAGCATGCACGTACAAGGCCTAGGGCATGGTAGGGCAGGAACTCCATCAATAAACCTCTGCAGTTTCCTTCTTTTTCAAGCCATACATATCCTTATCCTATCAGAGAAGAGAAAGGCAATAAGATAAAAAGTGCCAACAAAAGCCTCTCAGAAAAGTGAATTTCCAAATGTAGCCTTGGGTGCCAAAACAAAACCCAAAAAACTCCCAAAATATTAGCTTAAGCCTGAAGGAGAAACAAAAGCTCCAATTCCAGCACTCATCTTCTAGGTGAACAGGGAATCCTAAATCATAACAGCAGCAGATTGGTGGTTTTCTTTTTTGAGGGAAGGAACTTGAAAAATGAGACTAATTCATATAAGAAACTCCTAAATAGTGTTGCCTCATTTTCCCCGTCACTCATGGTATTTTCAATAACTCCATATGCATGTGAAAGCTGGACAGTGAATAAGGAAGACCACTGAAGAATTGATGCCTTTGAGTTTTGGTGTTGGAGGAGAATATTGCAAGTGCCATGGGCTACCAAAAGAACCAATAGATCCATTTTGGAAGACGTGTAGCCAGAATGCTCCTTGGAGGCCAAGATGGCCAAATTTTGTCTCTCATACTTCAGACATATTGTCAGGAGAGACCAATCACTGGAGAAGGATATCATGTTTGGTAAGGTGGAGGGTCAGAGAAAAAAAGGAAGACCCCCAACGAGATGGATTGGCCAAGTGGCAGCATCGATGAACTCAAGAGTGGCAACAGTAGTGAGGTTGGCCCAGGATCAGGCAGTGTTTCATTCTGCTGTGCATAAGGTCGCTATGAGTTGGTACCAACTCGATGGCACCTAACAACAACAACAACATGTTCAATCACAAAGACCACATGCTCTGGGCTTTATGCAACAGTCCTGATGAAAAAATTCTATCCTGCAATGTCTGGATTGGGGGTTGCAATTTAAAAAAAAAGTGTGGGGGGGTATTTTATATATATTGTTCATCCCAAAGGAGCTTGATAGAACATATGCATGCAAAATGTAATGCCAAATAGCAAGGTAAAGTAGTTAGGTGGCATCCTGGTATTGTAGGATAAGCACTGGGCTGTTAACTTCAAAGATGGCAGTTCAAACTCACCAGCTGCTCCTCAGAAATGCTATAGAGGGTCACTATAAGTCAGAACTGACTTGATAGCACTTAATAACAACAAGGTAGGCAGGGAATGGCTCCCTAAGGCCAAGGTCCAAAAGTATTGAAATTTGGCCTATGACTTTCTTTACTGCAGTACTTTCAAATTTGCTTGAGCATAAGAATGACTTAAAACACTAATTGAAATATAAGGGATTATGACTCAATTCAAAATATACTATTGACTTCCCAGCTGTTTGCTATTAGAGAAAAACAATCATATTTCTTTGAAATTCTTACAAGACCAAGTCTTTCCCCTTACTCTAAATTATTCCACCATTGTACAAATATGTATTGAGTGCCTGTTACATGCTGGCACTGTTCTAGGTACTGTGGATATATCCAGGGCTACTATGTAATGGTTGTTCTGTAAGGGCTCTGGTGGCACAGTGGCGTAAACATTGGGCTGCTAATCAAAGGTCTATGTTTCAAAAACACAGCTGCTCCATAGAAGAAAATGAGGCCATTTGCTTCTGTAAGATTACAGACTTGGAAACCCTACTAGGTCCCACAGGATCACTATGAGTCAGATTTGATTCTATGGTAATTGGTGGGTCAAGAACCCAGAAACCCACTGCGATGCAGAAAGAGGCTTAAATTTAGGTCACTACTGTCTACCTACACTGTATGTCTAGTGTGATGTTGCAACCTCCTGTAAGGGATACTTTTTCTAATTTGCTGAAAAAATTTCCATGACCCAAGAGAAGCACTGAGTATTAAAACCAGCAAATTGAACAAAAATCCTTCATGAAACTCAAATTTCATTGTTGGTGAGACAGGAAAAACCAAAATAAAGTATACAGAATGTTATTATTGTTGGATGCCATTGAGTCAGTTCTGACTCACAGCAACCCTATGCACAACAGAATGAAACACTGCCGGGTCCTCTGCCACCTTCACAATTGTTGTTACACTTGAGCCCATTACAACTGCCACTGTGCCAAGCCATCTTGTTGGAGGGGGGAGGGGTCTCCCTCTTTTTTGCTGACTCTCTACTTAACTAAGCATGTTGTCCTTTTCCAGGGACTGATCCCTTCTGAGAATATGCCTGAAGCGTGAGATCCATCCTGGCTTCTAATTAGCATTCTGGCTGTATTTCTTTCAACACGATTCTGTTTGTTCTTCTGGCAGTCCATGTACTTTCAATATTCTTCTCCAACACCATAAGTCAAATGAATCCTTCTACGGTCTTATTTATTGTCCAACTTTCACATGCATATAAGGTGATTAAAAAAACCCTGGCCTGGGTCAGGCACACCTTAGCCCTCACACTAATCTTTGTTCTTGAATATTTTAATGAGGCCTTGTGTACAATTTGCCTAATGCAATATGTTGTTTGATTTCTTGACTGCTGCATCTATGTGCGTTGATTCTGGATCTTCCAGCACTGTATCTGACAGCATTCTGCTACAATTTATAAGGTTTTCGGTGGCTAACCATTCAGAAGTAGTCTGCCTTTCCTCCTTCTTTAGTCTTAGTCTAGAAGCTCCACTGAAACTTGTCCACCATGGGTGATCCTGCTGGTATTTAAAATACCACTGGCATAGCTTCCAGCATCACACGTTACCATACTACAACAAAGTGAAATATTAGTAGGTGGTTGTTGCGAGTTACCATCAAATCAATTCCAATTCATGGCAACTTCATATGCATAGAGTAGAATGCTCCATAGAGTTTCCAAGGATATATGACCTTTCAGAAGAAGATGGCAAGGTTCATCTTCTGAAGTGTCTTGAGGTGAGCTTGAACCAACAACTTTTCAGCTAGTGAGTCAAGTGCTTAACGATTTGTGCCGCTTAGAGGGACTCCATAAAGTATGTTAGATAGTGATTGATAATCCATTGCGTCAGTGATCCTATATTACAGAATAGAAAAGCCCTAACAGGGTTTCCAGGAGTCTTGGTGTGACGCTGTAGGATGGGCCCTGGATTGCTAATTGCAAGGTTAGTGGTTCAAAACCCACCAGCCGCTCCTATACAGGTTCAAACCCTATACCGGGTTGCTATGAGTCAGAACCGACTTGATGGCACTTAATGACATAGGATTTCTAAGACTGCAAATCTTTATGAAAGCAGACCGCTACATCGTTCTTTCTCATAGCATAAGGTGGGTTCAATCTTCTGGTTAACAACATAATACTTAACCCCAGTGTACCACCAGAGCTCCTAGACAGTGGTGAGTGCCATGGAAAAACAAAACAGGTAAGAGGTAATAGAAAGTTCTGGTGCAGCACTGTGGGTTAATACGCCAGACTGCAAAGCCATTTAACTGCAAGGTCAGCAGTTCAAGCTCACCAGCTGCTCCTCAGATACCTTATACAGGGTCTCTATGGGTCAAAACCGATTCGACAGACTTCCCATACATACTAATAAAGACAACTCTGAAAAAGAAATTAGGAAGACAATACTATTTACAGAAGCCAAACAAAGGATGAGATAATTAAGAACAAATCTAACCAGAGAAACAAAAGACCTATATAAAGAAAAATTACAGAACACTATAAGAAATCAAAAGAGACTTACAAAAATGGAAGAATATACTATGCTTATGGATAAGAAGACTTAACATTGTCCAAATGTCAATACTACGCAAAGAAATCCATAGAGATAATACAATCCCAATCCAGATTCCAACATCATTCTTTAAAAAGGTGGAAAAAAGGATTATTAACTTTATATAGAAGGGAAAGAGACTTCGGAGAAGCAAAGCACTGCTTAAAGAAGAACAAAGGTGGATGCCTCTCACTCCCTGATCTCAAAATTTACTACAGGGCCACAGTGGTCAAAACAGCCTAGTAATAGTACAAAAGATATATCAATCAGTGGAACAGAATTGAGAACTCAGAAGTAAGTCAATCCATATAGTCAATTGATCTTTGGCAAAAGGCCAAAATATATTAAATGGGGAAGAAATAGTCTCTTCACAAAACTGGAAATTGATTTACAGAAGAACAAAACAAGTCATATCTCACACTATATACAAAAACAAACTTAACATGGATTAATGACCTAAATGTAAAACCTAGAACCATTACGACTATAAATGAAAAAATAGGGACAAACTTAGGGCCTCTAATACATGGCATACACACACTATCAAACATTACAAAAAACACACAAACAGAAGACAAAAGAGATTACTGAAATCTCCTGAAAATTAGAAACTTATATGTGCATCAAAAGATTTCACCAAAAGTGTAAAAAAGGAATCCACAGACTGGGAAAAAGGTTTTTGCAATGACATATCAGACAAGGGACTAATATCTAAAATTTATACAAAACTAAAATACCTCTCTAAGAAAAAGCAAACAATCGAATTAAAAAATGGGCACAGGACATGACCAGACACTTTACCAAGGCAGACATTGAAACAGTCAACAAACATAAAGAAATGTTATATGTTTAGCCACTGTTGTTGTTAAGTGCCATCGAGTCAGCTCCAACTCATATTGACCCTGTATAGGGTTTCTGAGGAGCAGCTAGTGGGTCTGAACTGCCGACCTTGTCATTCACAGTCCAGTCCTGATCCTACAGGGCCACACCAAGAGTTTATTAGAGATATACAAATCAAGACCATAATGAGATCTCAACTCTTAACACTGAAGTTCAAAAAAACAGAAAACAACAAATGCTGATGAGGGTATAGAGAGACTGGGAACTTTGCTGGTGGAACTGTAAAACAGTTAAACCACTCTGGAAAATGGTATGACACTTCCTGAGAAAGTTGGAGGAGAATACTAAAAGGGCCATGGACTGCCAAAAGAACCAATAGATCTATTTTGAAAGAAGTGCAGCCAGAGTGCTCCTTGGAGGCCAGGATGGCGAAGCTTCATCTCTCATACTTTGGAC
>NW_006408522.1:4521081-4522130 GCF_000296735.1 Chrysochloris asiatica
TTTCTCAACTCTATTGTAAAGTGTTTTGAAACATTTTATAATCATTTTTCTGAATTCTTTCTCAGGCATTTCTAGGGCCTGCCCTCCTTCCAGAATGGAGTCCAGGTCTACTTCTAGGTCATTTGTCTCAGATATTTTATCTTTTTTCAGGACATGTGCTGATATGGTCATTTGTTTTTGCTTCTTGGACATGTTTAATATGTTTATCTGTGGCCCTAATACTTAATTGAGTATGTATTATGGTACTTTTTTATGCTTTCTGATTGCTTCCGGGAAGATGTGATCAGGGTGTGGTCTTCCCTTTTCACTCATCTTATTGCTTAACGCAGAGTAACTTTCACAGGTGTTGCCTGTTTCCCTGGTATATGGCACCTGGTATTGGTTCTTGCCTGGGTTTTGTCTTTTTTTTGGCAATGAGACTGATTTTATTATGAAAAGCAATGCTCCAGGAATGTCACATACTGGGTTCTTTCTAAGCAAAGTACAGAGCAGATTTCTGAAACAATTTACAAAGAGCAAAAATTGCTCCTGAAGAGTGTTGTGCCCTCCCTGCACACCCGCAGCATCCTGGGATGGATAAGTAGATATAGGACCATAAGGCCAGGGTCTTCAAGCTGGAAACCTCTTCTACCCCTTCTTCCGGGGCTTTGGTGAGGGAAGCAGGAATGGAAGTGGGGTTCCCAGGAGCCTCAGCCCTGTAAACTCAGGGGGATGACTGAAGGTATGGATGGCTTTCTGCAGATCCCCCTCAGGACCCCTAGCTTGAGCTTTCATAAAACTCCCAGTGCCTACACTACACACTGAAGGCAGCATACCCACGAGGCTCCAGTGTGGGGTGAGCATCTTCCCCCAGAATTCCCCTGGGGTTGTCTTCCCTGGGTTTTGGTATTTTATAAAGTGTGACTGCAGCTTGGCTATTTCACAGTAGTTGCTGACTCTTCTCGTGTAACATAGGAAGACAGACAAAGAGTCCTCCAAAAGCAGAAGGCAGGCTATGTAACAGCCAAACAACAGCAGTCGGGTAAAAAACAAAAACAAAATCAGAATCA
>NW_006408522.1:4522230-4528261 GCF_000296735.1 Chrysochloris asiatica
GTCAAGTGTGGCAGCGGTGGTGGGATTGGCCCAGGATCGGACATTGTTTCATTTTGCTGTGCATGAGGTCACTATGAGTCGGTTCTGACTCAATGGCACCTGACAACAACAACCAGGGGTGTGAGGGAGGGAAGAGTAATTAACTGGCTAGACGGTAGACACATGTTATCTTAGGTCACGAGTAGGGCAGTATACAAGACGGGAGAGGGCAATACACAAGAGAGAGGATGACAGATGAATAATGAAGATACGGGAAGACTCAAGGATGTATGCATAGGCTAAATGGGATAGAGATAAATAGTGGTATATACACACAACCTTGTTCTATGAGTAGATACATAGATTGAGACATAGGCTGAATGGGTAAGGGAGGGGAAATAAAGTCTGTGTGTCTGACTATTGTGGATATTGGTTTCCCCTGCCTACTACTGTTAAACCATTGCTGAGTTGCTGTTAGGTGCCATCGAGTCGGTACCTACACATAGCAACCTTATGCACAGCAGAATGATACACTGCCCAATCCTGGGCCAACCTCACTATTGTTGTCACGCCGGAGTCCATCGATGCTGCCACTTGGCCAATCCATCTTGTTGGGGCTCTTCCTCTTTTTCTCTGACCTGCCACCCTACCGAACATGATATCCTTCTCCAGTGACTGGTCCCTCCTGACAATATGTCCGAAGTATGAGAGATGAAGTTTGACAATCTTGGCTGCCAAGGAGCATGCTGGCTGCACTTCCAAAACAGATCTGTTGGTTCTTTTGCCAGCCCATGGCAGTTTCAATATTCTCCTCCAACACCAAAACTCAAAAGCATCAATTCTTCTATGGTCTTCCTTATTCACTGTCCATAGGAGGTTACTGAAAATATCATGGCTTGGGTCAGGCGCACCTTAGTCTTCAAGCTGACATCTTTGTTCTTTAACACTTGGAAAAGGTCTTGTGCAGCAGATTTTCCTAATGCAATCTGTCATTTGATTTCCTGACTGTTGCTTCCATGAGTGTTGATAGTTGATCCAAGAAGAATGAAGTCCTTGACAACTTCTATCTCTTCTCCATTGACAAGAATGTTGTTTATTGGTCCAGTGGTGAGGATTTTTGTGTTCTTTACATTGAGATGCAATCCCTACCAAAGGCTGTGCTCTTTGATCTTCATCAGTAAACGTTTTAAGTGCTCTTCACTTTCGGCAAGTAAGGTTGTATCATCTGCATATCTCAGGTTGTTAACGAGTCTTCCTCCAATCTTGATGCCAAGCTTTTCTTCATATAACCCAGCAACTCGGTTATACTTCTGGTTGAGTTGTTGTTGTTGTTGTTAAGTGCTGTCGAGTCGATTCCGACCCATAGCGACCCTGTACAGGGCTTCTGAGGCTGTAAATCTTTATGGGAGCAGACCGCCTCATCTTTCTCCCATGGAACCTCTGGTAGTTTCGAACTGCCAACCTTGAGGTTCACAGCCTGATTTGTAACCACTACGCTACCAGAGCTCCTTAAATGGAATCCTGACTAGCACCTAGAACCTTCTGACTTGATACATTTGCATTTGAAAAGAGATGCAGACAAATCCAGAACTGCTGGGAAAACAGATTCTTACTCAAAAAAAGACCTACAGAAAAAGCACACAGTTTGGCCTTTGAGTTTAAACCATGCAGTTTACTTTGGATGCAACAAGGCAAGAAAAGTCAGGCCATCAGGAAAAAACCCTTTCAGGACTGAAAGTCAGTATGCTTGCTGGTGATCGTCTGGATCTACTTGTGAGTGGAAGTGGGGAAAATGCAGCAGTGAAGACATGGGCTGAGTCTGGACATGTTCTATTAGCACCCATTACCTTGAAATGAGAGACAGAAGAGGAAGGGCTAGCTGGTCTGAAGTTTAGGAAGTTGTGTGAACTCCCAAATTTGCACATGGTACACATTTGATCTAGTCTGGATGGCTAGGGCTGAGCTAATCAGAACCAGACCGTATGAAGATAAAGATATTTGATGCTTCCAGTACTGTAGGACAGCCAGGAAAGTCAGGCAGCGGAGGGCTCCGGTGAAAAAGGAGGGGACTCTCATGAAGGAAATGTTCATATACCAGTCCCACAGCTTTTTAAACTATCATAAAGTATCCTGAACTCACATTTTTGAGAAATCGCACTACTAAGGAAAAAGAAAGGTAGACATTTTGGGATTCTTGCCTGCCAGACTGCAGGTCGCTCCTGTGACTGCAGCGTTTAGAGGCGCGGCCAAGGCCAGCCAGTTCAGAAAGCGGTATTTTGAGGAGGGGGAAAAAAAAGTGGGTCTCTGGACAAAGAAGTTGTAAGAAATCACGTAGCTTCTCCCACACCCCCAAAATCTCCCTGCCCTGGCTTGAGATCCCAATAAAAATCAGGCAGGTGCTGCTTACCCATGCACAGAGAGTGGGAGAATGCCAGAGGCGCTTTTTTGACATGATCCATCATCCCCCATCTGTCTCTGCATCTAAGTCCCCTGCCCCCACTTCCAGCTAGCAGCGGGGATCCTCCAGGGGCAGTTCTGGCGGGACAGGGAACAGAAAAAGTTAACCAAAGCCACATATCTGCTCCAATTTGGTGATTTCTGTCCATGCATTTATATTACTTCTGCTTTTAGTCCTTTTGATAACACATTCCTCCTGGAGGTGGGAACTTATCCTCCCTACGTCCCATAAGCAGCAGCAATCGTGGCCATATAGCCAAGCTATAAGCATACAACATAATACTCCAGCACTAAGACAAGACCCAACAACATCTGCTATGCATTACAGACAAAAAGGGAAGCCCATTTCCTGATCATATTAATAATAATAATAATAATAAAACAATAGCCATGATCAATAAGAAACAATCAACTTTATCAAAACACATCCAAAAACAGAAGAGAGGAGCTGATGCAAATGAGCTGGAGACAGACAAAGGTTTTATAGAGGAAGTGGAGCAGGTTTTGGATATGCCTGAGAGGGAATTCAGAAGAATGATATGGAAACAAATTAAAATAATCCGAAAAGGGGTAGAGGAAAATAAGGAAGAAGTAAGGAAAGTATTGCAGGAACAATCAAATAGGATTGACACAGCATTGGAAACAATTCAAAACCTGAAAAAAGATGTCCAGGTGATCAATAATAAGATATCAGAAATACACAATAGCCTGAAAGGGGAAAGGAGCAGACTAGAAGAGATGGAAGCCAGAACTAGCGAACTGGAAGACAAATCTCTTAATACTGCCAAGGTAGAAGAGCAAGCAGCTAAAAGGATAAAACAATCTGAAGAGAGTCTAAGACTCATGCTGGATAACATGAAGAGGAATAATGTAAGAGTTATTGGCATTCCGGAACAAGAAAAAGCAGAGAAATCCACAGAAGAGATCATTGAAGAGCTTCTGGAAGAAAATTTCCCTAACATCTTGAAAGATGAGAAGATAAACATTCAAGAAGCCCAACGTACTCCAGGAAGGATAGACCCCAAAAGAAAGTCTCCAAGACATACAATAATCAACCTCTCAAAAATCAAAGACAAGGAAAGAATATTAAAAGCAGCCAGGGAGAAGAGAAATATAACCTACAAAGGCAAGCAAATAAGATTAAACTCTGACTATTCAGAACAATGCAGGCGAGAAGGCAATGGGGAGACATATACAAAGCTCTGCAAGAAAAAAACTATCAACCAAGAATCGTCTATCCAGCAAAACTTTCAATCAAATATGATGGTTCGATTAAAACATTCCAGGATAAACAGAATTTGAGAAATTTTATCAAAACCAACCCAGCACTTCAAAACATCCTAAAGGGAGTTCTGAGGACAGAGAACCAACAAGAACAGACAACAAACAAAGATTGACAAGTATGGCAACACCACCTGGAACACAGCCAACAGATAGCTGAGTCCAGAACAGAACGAGACTAAAACGACAAACTCAAAAGAATGGGGAGATCAACTGAAGGCCAAAAACATATCAATGTCAAAGAAAGAACAAACGCAGCAATGGAAGCCCAGGTGGTGAGGATGCCAGGTAAATTACAGGTTACAATGGAGTATCCTAAATGCAGAGAAAAGTTAGTAGACCACAAGGTAACCCCAAAGAAAGTTAACACTCCCCAACATATCATAAAAATGAACTCCCAAGCAGAACAAGCGAACAGAGAAACTAGGAGGAAACCGACCAGAAACAACTCAAAGGACATAAAGCCAACACAAGAAAGAAAGCAGAACCAAAGAACGAACAGCACTGCCAAAAAAGTAACATTAATGACAGCAATCAACTCATACTTATCAATAATTACATTGACTGTTAATGGATTGAATGCACCAATGAAGACACAAAGAGTGGCAGAATGGATAAGAAAACAAGATCCATCAATATGCTGGCTGCAAGAGACACACCTGACATACAAAGACAAAAACAGATTAAAATTTAAAGGATGGAAAAAAATTTACCAAGCCAACTGTAACAATAGACAAGCAGGAGCCGCTATACTAATCTCCAACAAAGTAAATTTTAAGATAAGAACCAGCATAAGAGACAAAGAAGGACACTATCTCATGATCAAAGGGTAAATCAAGCAAGACGACATAACTATAATAAACATATACGCTCCCAACAAAAGAGCACCAAGATACATGAAGCAAACCTTAATGGAATTGAAGAAAAAAACAGATAAATCCACAAGTGGGAGATTTTAACACACCACTCTCGAAAATGGATAGAACAACCAGAAAGAAACTCGACAATGCTACAGCAGAACTTAACAACACAATCAACCAACTTGACCTCACAGATGTATCTAGAGCATTCTACCCAACAACGGCACAATACACATTCTTCTGCAATGCGCATAGAACATTTTCCAGAATTGACCATGTGTTAGGTCACAAAGCAAGCCTCCATAAATTCACAATCATCAAAATTCTACAGAGCATCTTCTCAGACCACAATGCCATAAAACTAGAAATCAACAATAAGGCCAAATCAATAAAATCGAAGACATGGAAACTGAACAAAGCGACTGGGTAAAAGAAGAAATTAAACGTGAATTCACAAAGTTTCTGTAAACAAGAATGAAAACACAACATATCAAAATCTTTGGGACATGGTGAAAGCAGTCCTGAAAGGACAATTTATTGCGATAAATGCACACATCCAAAAAGAGGAAAGAGCCAAAATCAACACATTAACACAGTATCTTTAACAATTAGAAGCAGACCAGCAGAGGGAACCTACAGTCACCAAAAGAAGGGAAATAATAAAGATAAGAACAGAAATAATAAGACGGAAAACCGAAAAACTATAGAAATAATCCACAAGACAAGAAGCTGGTTCTTTGGAAGGATTAATAAAATTGACAAACCATTGGCAAAACTAACTAAAGAAAAGGACACAAATAAATCACATTAGAAACCACACAAGGGAAGTCACAACAGAACCAAACAAAATAAAAAAGATAATAACAGAATACTACAAAGAGCTGTACTTTGAAAATTTGGACAAGATGGATACATTTCTAGAAAAACACGACCTACCTAAACTTACTTGGACTGAAGTAGAAAATTTGAACAAACCCATAACAAAAGAAGAAATTGACCAGGTCATCAAAAAACTCCCGACCAACAAAAGCCCAAGCCCAGATGCCTTTACGGCTGAGTTCTGCCAAACATTCAGAAAAGAACTGTCACCAATTCTACTCAAATTATTCCAGAACATAGAAGAAGTTGGAAAATTCCCTAATACTTTCTATGAAGCAAGCATAACCCTCATACCAAAATCAGAGAAGGACATCACTAAGAAAGAAAGAAAATTATAGACCAATATCCCTCATGAACATAGACGTAAAAATCCTCAACAAAATCCTAGCCAACAGAAGCCAACAGCACATCAAACAAATAATACATCATGATGAAGTCGGTTTCATAAAAGGGATGCAAGGATGGTTCAACATTAGAAAAACGATAAACATCATCCACCATATAAATAAGAAAAAAGAAAAGAACCACATGATCATATCGATTGATGCAGAAAAGGCATTTGACAAAATCCAACA
>NW_006408522.1:4530426-4557508 GCF_000296735.1 Chrysochloris asiatica
AAAAAAAAAAAAAACAGAAAAAATAATGCAGCACCAGCAAAAACAAGACTGAATACAGCAGTCTCTAATCACAAAAAAGGGATAGGGGGTTGGTGATGAAAAAGAGGAAGAAAGGGGGAAAAAAAAAGAAAAAATCTGTAGCTTAATATGTCTTTAATGTCCTAACTCTCTTTCAGTCACTTCTGCCCTCCTCTCCTTGTTGTTAGGTGCTATCCAGTCAATTCCGACTCGTAGTGACCCTGTATAGGGTTTCCGAGGAGCAGCTGGTGAGTTTGAACCACCGACCTTGCAGGTCAAAAGGCTTTCCAGTGTGGCACCTTAACCCACAGCGCTACGCTGGGACTCCTCTCAAACCAGTGATAAAAAGCAGACCAAATGCTTGGGCTGAGTGTGCGGGTTCCTGGAAGAAGAAACCACCAGTGGTGAGGGTGGGTCGTGGCCACTCGGCTCAGCCCCTACCTCTGTTCACCGGACTGGAGGTGGGCAAACAGTGAGCGCACCAATTACCTGACACCAAAGAAAAAAAATAAAATCAGAACAATGCAAAATTGGCAAACTATATTGTGCACCTTTTTTCCCCCCCGCCAAGGTTCCCGCGGCGTTTCCGTGGTATATCTGCGGCCCCTATTTCGTCCCGCTGCTTGGTCTCTCCCAGGATGTCGGCTCAGGCCTCCAAGCCCAGCGGACAGATTCAAAAGTACGGGATTTTTTACTTCAGCTTCAAATTCCACAGGCTATAAAAGCCTTCAAACCTTTAAACTATTCCTATCTCTGTGGATCTGAGTTTTGGAGCTCTGTCCTGCCTCTTTTTTGCTTGTAATTCTGAGTTATTGCTGATGGCGACCTTCACTACACCTTCACCTTAGCCACCATCAAGCCCCCTGGGTTGACTTCTTGTTGTTGTTGTTAAGTGCCATTGAGTTGGTTCTGACTCACAGTGACCCTGTATAGAGTTTCCAAGGAATGGCTGGTGAGTTTGAAAGTGCCAACCTTATGGTTCAAACCAACCTTGAAGTCCAGTGCTTTATCCCACAGGACTGGGTTCAATTTAGACATTGGTGATTAAAAACGAGGACACTGTAACACATATAGTGGGTGCGCTTAGTTTCAGAATGAGAAGGGTAAAGTAGAATCCCCACTAAATAGTTTTCCTCTTTTCCAGTTCACTCTGGGGTAGAAGATGATACTGATAGGATTTCCTGATTCAGTTGTAATTGCTGGCAGGATTCACTGTGATTGTCAAAACTGAAATTGTAGATGTGTAACTAAAAAGAAGCAGTTAATCTTTCATTTCAGGAACAGATGATCCCAGGGCCATCAAGAATGAAGAGGATGAGTACAGCGTGAGATCCATAGCTAAAAAGGTGGTAACAGCAAAGACGGTAGGTAGCAGAGGTGGTGGCATGGAGAGGCAGCAGCTCCAAGTTCTATGCCCACGGATTGAGTAAGGCTGTGCGCCTGCAGGCAGGAAGCTAGTAGGCAGAATGTGCCTTTGGACATTTAAATGAATATATATATATAGTATATGTGCATCAAATATTTTTGCTTTATTCATCTGTGAAATATAGATGTAAATGCAGAACCACAAGGAGGGGGGAAACAAGCGACAAATATTGTATGAGACCAATGTTGTAAAAAGTTAAGAAAAAGTTTTCTTGATAAAAGAAACAATCTATGATGGTCATAGCAGGGATGAGGAGGGAAAATTATTCATGGACTAGATACATATTTACATGGATGATGCCAGGCAATATGCAACAAGAGGGAGGTTAGCAGAGGATAGATGATGGTAGTGGAAACACAGGAGGGAAACCAACAGTCACAGTGAACAGAGGTAAATGCAGTTAACTGTTGGTACATGGAGGGAATTTCAATCATTGTAATGAGGCAAAGTAAGATCTGTTGAATGTAATGAGGCAAAGTAAGTTCTGATGGTCTGCTCTGTAAACCTTTACACAATAATTTAAAAAAAAAAGTAGAAAAAAGTATATTTGTTGTTATGTGCCGTGGAGTTGGTTCAGAAAAAGTACATGGAGGTATATAAATTTCAATAGAATGTTCTGAGAAGGTAACATTTCATTCAAGTCCATTCCCCCACTTCAAGCCTTTGCACTGAATGTACTCTGTTCGGAACTCTTTTCCCCAGAATTTTCATAGCTATCACTGCATCTTTTAGTGTTAGCCTAAAAGTTACCTCCTCAAAGGGGCTTTCCTTGAGGAATGACTATATCTTTAGGCATTCCTAACAAAAGGAAGACTTAACTATATAAAACTACAGATGTCCTGGATTAACTTCTTCATTCAGTGTCCCCCTCTGTAAAATGAACAATAGTAGTACCTACCTTAAAAAATTGCTGTGAAGATTAATAAAAGGGGCAACCACAATACAAATGGTAACAGCAGCTTATGATTATACTTCTTATCACATGCCAGGCATTATTCTATGCGTGCTACAGTTTGTAACTCACTTAATTCACTCAAATAATACATGTAAACTGCTTAGCATGTATTTGATATACAGGAAATAAATGCTTAAGTAGTCTTGGAGGTGTAATGGTTAAGAGCTCAGCTGCAAATCAAACAGTTGGCGGTTTGAACCCATCCTGCATCTTTCTAGAGATTACAACCTAGAAAATTCTATGGGGGCAGTTCTGTTATATGAGGTTGTTATGGTTGAAAATCAACTTCATGGCACCTAACAACAAGAGTAAGTGCATCCTGCCGTTATTATTATCATCATTAATGACAACATTATGAACATATTCATCTGAAAGGTAAAGATTCTGAGTTCCTGCTCCACTGAAGGATCTAAATACCTTATTTCCCCATCTTGGATTGAAAGAATCTATGTATCAGTCTTGGATTGAAGGAATCTATGTATCAAGAGATCTGGTAGCGTAGTGGTTACAAAGCAGGCTGCGAACCGCAAGGTCAGCAGTTCGAAACTACCAGCTGCTCCGCGGGAGAAAGATGAGGCATTCTGCTCCCGTAAAGATTAACAGCCTACGAAACCCTATGCAGGGTCTCTATGAGTCGGAACCGGCTCCACGGCACATAACAACAACAACAACAATGTATCAGTCTTAGGACTCACTCTATGCAAAGCGGTCTCTCATTCCTGGCACTGGCATGGATTTTAGTTTGATGATTTTATACACATCTGAACAAATTTTACTAGTCTCACAAAATTTAAGAATGTAAGTCATTTTATGTTAAAGGCATCTTAAATGCTGCTTCCCCCATTAACAGAAATTAAACAGAAATTCTCTTTTGTATCCTTCACTAAAGACAGCCTAGAAACTTATACGTTTCACACTATGGACATCAAAAGAGAATCAGAGGCTCAAAGAAAAGTAGAAGAAATCAAGACCTTGGTTTCACTATCCAGATTCATTCACTATCACACATTGTTGTTAGTTGCTAATAGGTTGATTCTAACTTAAGATGACATCAAATGTTAATAATGATACTATTATTTAAGCATCTTGATTAATTAGATCACATATTCTGAGCAAGGCCATCCAGAATTGTTTTCCTGGTATCCACTGCTTTGAGATAAACCATTACCCTAAACCATCTCTACTGAGATATAATGTTACCCTAAACCATCTCTAATATCTTTTATTGAAATATTTAAGTGATAAACATGAGAAGAGAGAAAGAAGACTGTTCATCGTCTTCCAATCAGTTCCAACTCATGGCAACCTTGTAAGAGAACAAAATGTTTCCTGGTCCTGTGACATCTTCATGATCATTTGTACATGTGAGTCCAAAGGATGATTACAGCTTTGGAATGCATTTTAATCTGGGCTTTGTAAAACTCACTATATGCTCATGTATAAAATGGAAATGATACACAGTTCCCTCCTCTTGTTGCTGTTGTTATTGTTAGGTACATCAAGTCTATTTTGACTCAGTGATCCCATGTGCGAGAGATGAACTGCCCTATAAGGTTTTCTAGGCTGGAATCTTTGCAGGAGCAAATTGCCAGGTTTTTCTCCCACTGAGTCTCCAGGTGGGTATGAACTACCAATATCTGGGTTAGGAGATGAGCACTAAACCGTTATACCACCAGAGCTCCTTCCTACCTTATACAGGTGTCATGGTATATATTTTAAGCATTCAGTGGCTGAACAAGATAAATTTTAAACCTTAAAAAAATACTTATTTTAAAAGTCACAAATATTCCATATGCATTTACTTTTTTTTTTTTTTTTTTAACTCAGAAAAGGCAATACAGGAAGAAAATTAACTGACTAATGCTGCCTCATTCTTGGCTTTCAGAAAGAATGCCTCATTCTTCCAAAAGAAAGAATGGCTTATCGAATACAGCCTATTCCTCTAGCATTATTAGAAGGTTAAACCACAAATACCTAATCAGAGGAAAGTGTCAAGATATCATAATTACTATTGATGCCTTTTCATAGGGACACTCGACTGTGAGAGCATTGAAGAACCCTACCTCTAACCTCAGTCTGCGGAGGGAGCTACAGAATTAATGGAGCCAATATGCTTTGTTACATATTCAGCATAAGTACACTCCACCTACTTAGATTTTCTAAGCACAACAACAGCTTTGGCTTTTAACATTCATAAGAAAAGATGCTCCTTGGGGAAAGGGCATGTGGGGGTTGATAGGAGATTGTTTCCAGAATCTTTTCATAAGTCATCTCAAACATAAGGTAGGATTACTGTCACCACTTTGCTTATTCATTAATTCAGCTGATATTTAGGTGTCTCCTCTACGTGTCAGGCATTTTTTTGATAGTTACTGAGGATTCAGGAGACAAAACCAATGAGATCCTAGCTTTCATATAGCTTATATTGTAAAGGGGAGAAGGGAGACCATAACAAACAAGCAAGCAAGCAAATATCCAGAAGGTATAAGTGTCAAAATGAAAATCCAACATAATGATATGATATGGACTATCTGGGGTTATTTTAGATTAGGTGGTCAGGAGAAGCCTCCCCTGAGGAGATGACATTTAAGCTAAAATATTAATTATTGCAAGGACCAGCCTTGTTCCAGTCTGAGGAAGGGGTTGGGTGGTCCGGAAGAGGAGGGCAGGAGAGACCAGAGGGGTCAAACTAGAGAAAAGGTCCTAGAGTAGGAACAAGCATTATTTGTTAGAAGACTTATAAGAAGGCCAATATAGCTGGAGTATAAAACATTCTAGAGATAGCATCTAAAACGCAATGTAGGTTCCAACAGAGTCTCAGAGGTTTAGTGTAAAGCCACACTTTGATTCCAGAAATGTGACTCCTAAACCTATTGTCTTTCCAGAACACAAGTGTAGTGGGTTAAGCATTGGGCTGCTAACCACAAGGTTGAAGCTTCAAACCAACCAGCCACTCTGTGGGAGAAAGATTAAGTTTTCTGTTTTCATAAAGATTTACAGTCTTCAAAACACTAATGAAAAGTTCTACTTTGTCCTACAGGACAAATGACTTAAGCAATGTACATAAGTCAATAAATGTTTACTGAAAGACAAAGAAAAACCTGAAACATCTTGGCATACTACTCTACATTTCTATTCTGGCTTAAAAAAAAAAAAAGAAAAGGTCAACTGCCCATCCAAACATTTCTGAATACTCTTAGTGAAGATGACTAGACTTTCCACATATAATTCTAAATCTAAGCTGCACACTGGAATCATATAGGGAACTTTAAAAATGATTACTTTCTGGGTTCCACCTCAGAGATTCTGAGTTAAGTGATCTGGAATGATGAATGGTTGAGATTTTTTTTACGTTTCCCAGGTTATGCTAAAGTACAGTCAAATTTGAGAACCATTGCTCTATAGTTTCTTGGAATTCAAAACCATATGAACACGGGCGTTGGGAATGGGGAGTTAATAGATCTTACTGATTTTGCAATCGTCCATCAACCATCGTAGGTTTTATTGCCTGTTAAAGTTTTCAGAAGCTAGGCAAATCATTGCGGTGCCTGGCCCTTAAACGTGCCATGTATCTTTGCTCTCATGTCAAGAATCACTGCACTAATAGGAATTGTTACCTTTTTTTGCCCTGCCCACCATGTAAATCAACTGTCTAGGGATATTAATCTTGCTCATACGATCCAAGAGTAAATACATAAAGGTTTACAAAACAAACTAAATGCTTTAGAGAAAGGAAGACCGCTTAAGGGAAGTAAGACTCAATATATCCAGATTACACTCCCAGCTAAGGTTATTCACGGTATAAGTACATTTGTGTTATCTTTCAGTAATCCAGAACTTGATTGGAACTTAATCCAACAGCATTTTAGGAGGTTGTGGAATAATATCCACTTGTCTGTGGATATTCATCAGCTACATGCTCAAATTTCTGATATAAGTAATTCTCAAAGTGAGCACTGAGTGGCCACTAATTTGCTACCCCTGCTAGAGAGTAAGATCCCCTAAGAACTTGATTGAACCTCAGCGTAGTGATCCTGCTTGGTCACTTTAGAGCAGGTGGTGGGCTGGCAACGTCTTGCGTATGGGGTCCCCAGCCGATCTCCTCCCTCCCTGTCTTCCTCGGATGGCGGCTGTTTATGCTGGACGTGTGGCCAGAGACGGGTAAGGATCACGTGGAACCTCGGCAACCTAAGAAGAGCCATTGCCATGCTGCAATGAGTTTCGATGACGGGTAAGACTGAGGAATTCGCACTGACCGCCTAAGACAGGCAGCATCCCTTAAACAAACAATAAATAAGGGGGAATCTGATGCAGACCGTGCAGACCCGGTCAGGAGGTCAAGACTCTGTGGGCCCAAGCGTTGTTGACCGTCCAAACCATAGGCTCTGAGGATCAGACTTTAGCCACCTAGTAGACATAGCAAACTGTCCCTCATCTGATTATTCAGTAATGCTTGTTAATAATCTCATACATGAGCCCTGGATATCCACAGACGAATGTAAAAACCTTCCCTAAAAGCTGAGACTGTAAATTCCAAAAAGGCAAGTTCCCGCCCACCCCCCACCCCCCAAAAAAAAAGCTAAAGAGGATAGAGAGAAACACTGTTAACTGATGATATATGGAGGGGATAATAATGAATGTAATAAAATAAGCTATATGAATGGTTGAATGTGAAGCTGATGATGTGCCCTGTAAACTTTCACTCAATCCAAAATAAAAACAAAACAAAACAAAAACCATATGAACATTCAAAACACCTTATCAACTGCTGCTGGACATGAGGTCCACAGCAAAGTGACAAGGAAAACTAAGGTGCAGGGAAAGATGGGGGGAAATTACTGTAATAAGGAGGAACAAGATTTTTAAAATAGCTAAATAAAGTATGCTGCGACAGAAATTAGGGAATTATTTTATAGTATAATAATGGCATTGCATTTACATAAGGAAATGCCTTCATTTTTTGCAGGTTCATGTTGAAGTTATTTAGGGGAGAAACAACGTGCTGTCTCAAATTTCCAAACAGTTCAGTAAAACAAATCAAATATGTATATATTAGGAAAACCTAGAAAACTCTATGGGGCAGTTCTACCCTGCCACGTGTGCTCACTGTGAATGGAGAGGGATGAGTCCTGGTGTGGCATTGTAGGTTAGTGAGCTGGACTGCAAAGTCGGTTTGAACCACAAGGTCAATGGTTCAAGCTCACCAGTCGCTCCTTGAAAACCCAATACAGGGTCACTATGAATCAGAACCAACTCTATAGCAGTTAACAACAACAACAACATTTTCTTTATGTTAACAATTGGTTGTAATTAAGTTTTAGGAGTGGAAACAAACAGAAAAACTGGAAGAGAGGTCATAGGCTTGAAAACCCTATGGAGCAATTCTATTCTGTACACAACTGGTCACTTTGAGTCATAATCAACTCAACAGCAACTAAAAACAGAGCAACCTGCCAGTGAAAGGAGTAGTAGAGACAGGTTTGGAATCAGTCTTCTTGGGAAACTTTTTTAGATGGAATGACCAGTCAAGGAGATGCTAGCTTGACCTATTTCCATTTTAACAATATGCTTATACTCTCAACTCAGCCAGATCCTTCTCAGCCCTGTATTTTCTTATCACTGCATAATTTAAAAAAACACATACTCTACATGATTCTCAAGTTTAACTTTTGGAAGTCAAATCTCAAAGCTTACCCGCTTGAGACTGCCTGCCATGAAACATTTCCTCACCTCTGAGTGAAACTAAGAGATACAATCCATGACCTGGAAGTTGATGGTAGTAGTCTACAGCAGAACCGAACTACATACTCCAAGCTGCAATACAATCTCTCTCAGCACTAGCTCTCAAACACAGCTCAGAATTAATCAACTGTTACAAGGGCCACCCAAGGTAAAATGGAAAGGGGTCACACTGTCTCTGTTTTTATTTGCTGACAAATTGATTCTGACTCATAGTGATCCCTTGTGTGCAGAACAGAATTGCTCCATAGAGTTTTCAAGGTTGTGACTTTTTGGAAGCAGATCGCCAGACTTGTTTTTTAAACTTCTGGGTGGGTTTAAACCACCACCATTTCCCTTAGCAATCTAGCAATTAACCATTTGTGCCACCCAGGGATTCCACAAGTAACTTAAAAACCTATTGCTGTGGAGTCAATTCTAACTCATAGCTACCTTAAAGGACAGAGTGGAACTGCTCCATAGTGTTTGGAAACAAGGCTGTACGCCTTTACAGAAGCAAACTGCCATATCTTTCTGCTGGTGGGTTCAAACCTTTTGGTTACCAGCTTAACCACTGTGCCATAAGGGCTCCTACTGGTAACTTGTTAAGTGCCATCAAGTCAGTTCAGACTCAGCAACCCTGCATATGGTTTCTGAGGAGTAGCTAGTGGGCTTCTTGAATGCTGACCTTGAGGTTAGTAGTGCAGTGCTTATCCGACAGCTCAATATTAAGGATACTTATTCTAGAATCCTTTCTATCTTGGTTCTCCCTAATGATCAGAATGAAATCACCACAATTATGGGTTTAAACATCTGCTAAACCTAATTTTGTCAGCATTCCATTCTACTCTCAATGCCTCTAAAGATTAAAGACTTTAAACTCATTTACTAAAATACTTATGTAACTTGCTGGGGCATACTTGAGAGCAATTTTATAAATTATCAATAAAATATTTACTTTATTCTAGTAAAAGGACAGGCACTTGATGAAAACAAACAAAATTAAGGAAATGAAATCTATTAGTAGAAAAAAGAATATGTTAATTATGAAGGTGTCTATCGACAGATCAATGACACTACTGTCATTCACTGTAATCCAGGTGGACTGAAGGGAGGTGACTGACTTTGACATGATTTTATATCTAGGCAGTTTCATTAAATCCAGATTATACAGAGTGAAGCCACTTCTTGCTTCAATGGAAATATACATGCCCTTGTTTCCCTTGTGAATATGACAAAATATCATGAAGAATCGATAATAACAAAGGGATGGATATCATTATGACTGAAAACAAAACAAAAAGCTTTTTTTCTTCAAGCATTGTAAAAAAAAAAAGTTGTTTACTCTCAACCTATAAACATTAACCTCTTCCTTATACCAACCCCCAACTTAAATATAAGGACCAAAGTGTCTTAAAACACCCTGTATACTTAGAGTTACTTTTAATGTGTTCATCTTGCAGTGTGGTGCTGCAGGATAAGCAGTGGAATATTAACGAAACGGTTGGTGGTTCAAACCCACCAATCACTCCTCGGAAACCCTGTAAGGGTCGCTATGACTTGGAAATGACTCAATGGCACTTAATGAGAACAAGAAGAACATAGTGGACTCCTGGTGTGGTGCAGTAGGATAACAAGGATTGTTAACCACAAGGTGAGCAGCTCAAACCAACCAGCTGTTCCTTCGGTGGTTGGGTGTGTGTCACTGAGTTGGTTCCAGCTCATAGCAAACCTTTACAGGGTTTTCCAGGAGAATTGGTGTGGCATTGTGGGCTAATGAGCTGGACTGCAAGGTCAGTTTGAACTGCAAGGTCAGCAGTTCAAGTTCACCAGCCGCTCCTTGGAAACCCTGTACATGGTCACTCAGTTGGAACTGACTCAACAGCTCTTAACAACAACAAGAACACAGGGTTTCCAAAGCTGTGGATCTTTATGAAAGTAGTAAGCCTCATTTTTCTCCTGTGGAGCAACTGGTAAATTTGAACTGCAGTCCAGCTCATAATTCACTACACTACAAGGGCTCCTATATAGGGTCACTATGAGTACAGTACGTAACAACAACATAGTAGATTCATAACAAGCAGCTTCTCTGACCACAACAGCTCTGAGCCACTGGACAATTACTGTGTGGCTCTTATACTGTTTTGTATAGTTAGTTATGTTATTAATCTTTATTAGTATAGGTTATCTTTTCCCTCCTCCATTAGACAATTAGATTTCAGAAGTAATCTACCTAACCTCTTACTTCTCATTTGTTGTTGTTGTCAGGTGCCATCGAGTAGGAACCGACTCATAGTAAGTAGAAACACACATACAAAACTGCTGCTAGTATCAGGACTAAATTTCTGCGGCTAGCTTATTCTGAATTTTATACTCAGTTATAGCTCAATTCTGACAATAATGAGATTATTATAAATAAATGAAAACAGTAAAATCCCCTTCCTATTTGGTCTAGCACCATTAGTTAAACTTGAGAAGTTTAATAGAATTATGCAGTGTTGTCTCAGTCAGAACTCTAAAAATGTTTGTGGCTGTGATACAGAGGGATCATTAGTAATACATGAGCTCAGTGTGGATGGCATATTAGCCTCCATTACATTAAATGATACAGGCAGTCAAGCACAGTAGTTAGATGACCACCTGTGAAGTCACACAGATGTAAGTTATAAAGCAGCATATGCTCCTTTCTATTTGTATTATCTTGAGAAAGTTAGTATTTTTAAGCAAGAGTTGTTCAAATATAAAACAAATATGAAAAAAGAATAGTTAACCACTTACTTGTCAAGGTTGTTGTAAGATTATCAAGATAAGCTTTTGCCTAGTACAGACCACTTTGAAGACACTCAAAAAAAGATAGCTATTACTAATTATAATGACTTTACAGAATAGTTTTTACATGTATTTGAGGACAAGTATTCACCACTATCCTAGCCCTGGTAGCATAGTAGATTATGTGTTGTGCTACAAACCAAAAGGTCAGCAATTGGAATCTACCAGTTGCTCTGTGGGAGAAAGATGAGGCCTTCTACTTCCCTAAAGGAGCTCTGGTAGTGAAGTGGTTATGAGTCGGGCTACTAACCTCAAAGTCAGCAGTTTGAAACTACCAGCCATTCCACGGGACAAAGATGAGGCTTTCTGCTCCGGTAAAGATTTATAGCCTCAGAAACCCTATACAGGGTTGATATGAGTTGGAACCAATTCCATGGCACACTACCACCACCACCACTTCCCTAAAGATTTACAGTCTCAGAAAACCTATACAAGGTTGCTATAAGTCAAACCGACTCCACGGCACACAACCACCACCACAACCATACCAAACTGAGAAAGAGACTTGATATACAAAAATGAAAAGTGGATCTTGGAGAATGAAAAGACTAAACTGTGCTTTGACTTAAGAGCTCTGGTAGTGTAGTGGTTACAAGCTGAGCTGCCAACCTCAAGGTCAGCAGTTTGAAACTACCAAGTTGTTCCACGGGAAAAAGATGAGGCATTCTGCTCCCGTAAAGATTTACAACCTCAGAAACCCTGTGTAGGGTCACTATTAGTCGGAACCGACTCCACGGTACTTAACAACAACAACATACTATGACTTGGGGTTTATTTTCAGGTGTCTGAAAATTCTCAAGTTTGGTAATATGTAAAACTCAAAAAGATGATTCAGATATCAGGTAATACATTATTAACCATAATATTTTTTTACCAAGATTTTAACAGGCAGAGAGAAACTTGAACACAAAGTCCAACTCTCAAAGTGTATGCCATTTTGTCGTTTAACAAAATGGTGTGGCGCTGTGGGTTAATGTGGACTGCAAAGGCAGTTTGAACCACAAGGTCGGCAGTTGAAGCTCACCAGTCACTCATTAGAAACCATATACAGGATCGCAATGGGTCAGGATTGACTCAACAGCACTTTAACAACAACAAACCTATTCTGAAGAACCTGGTGGCATAAAAGTTAAGTGCTTGGTTGTTACCTGAAAGGTAAGCAGTTTGAATCCAGCAATGGGCTCCCTGGGAGAAAAGACTTACTAATTTGCTCCTGTAAAGATTATAGCACAGGTAACTCCATAGGGGCAGTTCTACTCTGTCTTTAAGAGGAATTGACTAAATGGCATGTTGGAATTGACTAACTGGCATGCAAACACACACACACACACAATAACAGTTCTGCAAAATAATTGAATGACTTCCCTCTTCATAATACCTAAATGCTCAGTTTCTGGTCCTCAGAGGAGAAGAAACAATGTTAACACTTGATCTGTTGCCTAGGATAAGTTTTTGGTCACAAAACCTTGATAGGCATAGGTTTCTGTCTAGAAACTGGATCTGAGTCAAGAATGAAAACTATTATGAGATAATCCATTTTGCAAAGGGAGCTAGTATACAGAAACCTTAAGTTTTAGACAATCAAATCTTAATAGGCAGTATTCTTTTTTGGAAGTTAAGATCTAGCTAATTTGGTTTGCTCTATTAAAACTGATGGCCTTTCCAGTGGTGACAAACTACCCACATCATCATGCCTCTCTCAAAGGAGCTCCTTCAGCCCTCTCCAGAAGAGAAGAGGAAACACAAGAAGAAGCACCTGATGCTGAGCCCCAATTCCCACTTCATGGATGTGAAATGTCCAAGATGCTATATAAAACCATGGTCTTTAGCCAAGCACAAACAGTAGGTTGTGTGTTGCCTGCTGCTCTATTGTCCTGTCAGGTGACAGCAGGAAAAGCCAGGCTTATAGAGAAGGCTGTTTTTCAGATGGAAGCAGCACTAAAAGCACCATGAATCAAGAAGAATGGGAAACTACCCCAATGAAAACATTTTGGATTAAAAACAACAATAACAAACAAACTAATAGCAACAAAACAAAAAAAAAATCTAAAAATTTTTCTAGAACAGAAAATATGGCAAATGATAAAAAAAATAGTAAGAGATTTTATCAAATGGTAAGTGCCATTATAAAAATAAAACAAGCTAATGAGTTAAAATACAATGAACTATGATAAGATACTTTAGAGGATGGGGTCAGGAAGATGATATGAGCCAGGTAAGAAAAAAGAGCAACCAGGTTGAAGGACTAACAAGAAAAAAACTGAGGCAAGAACAGAAACTATGGCTGGCACATGCTGAATGAGTGATGTGGTCAGCTAAATGGCAGCCATGGTCAGATACGTAGAACTTTTGGCCTTAGTAAAAGGATTTATCCTAATTTGGAGAATCATTAAATTTCTAAGCAGAGGCATTATAGTAACATCGAGACTATGTTTAAAATCTAAAGATGCTGTTTTCATGTCAAAATTCACAGGTTCATAACAAGCTAACAAATCTTTCAATTTTCATGAGCAATGCATGGAGGAAGTTTAGCACCTAAATTTAAACACATATTTCAAGGATTTCAATCATCCTGGATATGTTTCTACTCCTTGTTTACCTAAGTCAATCAACTAATGTTGTTTGTTGTTGTTGTTAAGTGCCGTCGAGTCAGTTCCGACCCATAGCGACCCTGGTACAGGGTTTCTGAGGCTGTAAATCTTTACAGGAGCGGAACACCTCATCTTTCTCCCACGGAGCGGCTGGTAGTTGGAACTGTTGGCCTTAAGGTTCGCAGCCTAATTCATAACCACTACGCTACCAGAGCTCCTTCAATCAACTAATAAATCCTGCTAATTTCTATTGATAATCATTATTTATTCGGTTTGTCAAGTATTCCACTTCAAAATCATTTTCATTTCTTACTCTCCTCACTGTTTTTCAACATGTGCACACATAATTTAATGCATGCATACATATGGGCAGGAAATTTAAGAGACAATCCTGTTGTAAATAATGAGAGATCCCTGAGTTATCTAAATAATGAGTATGCAAGAGTATTCAAATTTCAGGAATATTTAATGAGATTAACAATGAAGGCACTTAATAAATTTTAAAAAGCTACACAAAGTCACTTACTCATATATTTTTTGAGCAACTGCTATGCATAAGACACAAAACAAACACAATCCGTGTTCTCATGGAGATTATATCCTTAAAGGTGTTGGTTGTTGTTAAGTGCAGTCAAGTCAATTCCAACCCATAGCGACCCTGTATACCGTTTCCAAGGAGCAGCTGGTGTGCTTGAACCACCAACCTTGCAGTCTTGACACATTAGTGACAGTGCCACACCAGGACTCCTGAGTGTGATAGGGAATGCTAAAAATTATGAATATAATTATTCGCTGCATGTCCATCTTTCCTACCAGATATTGAGGTTTTTGCTGAGACTATGTCACACATTATTTTATTCCCACCAATGATCACAATCATCTGGTGACAAATGTCAGTATTAGGATCGGAGTCCTGGTGTGGCACTGTAAGATAAGCAAAAGATTCCTAAATACAAAGTCGACAGTTCAAACCCACTCTTTGGAAACCCTATACAGGGTGGCTATGAGTCAGAATGAACTCAAGGACAGTTAGCAACAACATTATGAATACTTTACACAAAAGCTTTCCTAGTGCTCAGCAGCAGAACCCCTTTTCAGATCTAACATGACCACCAGTGAATGGTCTCCTTGCTAAAGACCCAAGGGTCTCAGCCAATCTTCCTTTTCCCCTTAGCTGCTACCAGCAGACACTTTAAATCTTTGGTTTTCAATCTTCCATCCCCATCACAGGTTGACTAACCAAGATCAGTTTTTGGCTCTCCATTATGATTATTTTTTTTTTAAGTAGGTTTTTGCTATGTTTTTAAAAGTAGTTACATGTCATCTTTGGGTGCATAGTGGGTCTGTAGGATAAAAAACGAACTGTGAACTACAAAGTCCATGGTTCAAGCCCACCAGCTGCTCCATGGGAGAAAGATAAAACTTTCTGCTCCCACAAAGATTTATAGCCTTGGAAACCCTATACATGGTATGAGTTGGAACCACTTGGCAGGCACTTAACAACAATAATTAGTATTTTTAGATTCTATGTTTACTCAAAGAATCTTTTCTTTCCAAATAAAGTTGCAATCAAGGCAAAATAACATGATTTTTCTTTGGTCTGAAATGAAAAAAATATACATTTTTGAAACCTCACATTAAAATGACTCAGAGGTTAAGGCCAGGCTGAGAACTATCTTCAGTTTCCCCCTCCCCACATTCTAGCCAACTATAAAGGAGTGAATTTAACTGCAAATTCATGAATCCCTCCAGATACTAAAGAGGTCATTAAGTACACTAGCTGGATTTCAGACTGGAGGATAGAAATAGGATAGAATAGCCAGAAATGTCTCCAGATGAAATGCTTGTTGACTAAAACAGAGACAGAAAAAATCTGGAAAGAATTTAGAGTTTCAAAACTACATAAAGAGAACTCTTTACAATAAACCTCAGGGTTGTTGCTAGGTGTTATCAAGGTGATTCTCATCATAGCGACACTATGCACAACAGAATGAAATACTTGTTTAAACACCAAATTTTACCCACAAAGTCTATTTTAATTTTCTATTTGAACTATATAATCAATGTGCTATACAAGAAATATTTATTGAACAATTGCTATGTGCCAACTAAGGAGGATCTGATGTGTGATGGTAGGAGAAAAAGAACCTGTGACAGTTAAAAAATTGGAAATAAGAATATAACATGGTAAGGGAAGTACAAGAATCTATGGGAACACATAGAAGGCTCAACTAACTCAGGCTTGGGCCAGAGCAGGATTCCAAGGAGGAAGAAATTAAAGATAAAAAAATAAGCATGAGGTAGACAACAATGAATATTTGCATGTTGTTGTGTGTCATCAAGTTGGTTTCTAAAGCTGTAAATATTTACAGGAGCCAAGAGTCCCATCTTTCTCTTGTGGAGCAGCTGGTGGATTCAACCTGCTGACCTGTAGTTGGCAGCCTAACGCATAACCCATTACACCACCAGCACCCCTTGAACACTTACATATGCTGTTGCTGTTAATTGTTGTAGAATCACTTCTGACTCATAGCAACACTGTATAGGGTTTCCAAGGAGTGGCTGGTGGGTTTGAACCGCCAACCTTGTGCCGTCCAGTGCTTATCCTTCAGTATTATACCTGAATTTATATGTTGCGGTTTGTTGTTAAGTTTTTCCTCTCTGGGTCCAAAAGCTGCACTGTTTGCTTGTTTCTTCTTACCTTATGTTTATTCTTTCTCCTTGTCCTACTTCTCTTTCCATTACCTTGAATTTTATCCTTTCTATCTCTGCTTTTGTTTTTCCTTTTCTTCTGTTTCTCAATTTCTCTCACCTTTTTTTTCCCTTCTGATCTTTCTTTACTACTACCTACTCTCTCTTTTCACCTTCCCTTTCCCTGGTTTTTCTGTGGCTTTTTTTCTCTTTTATTTTCCTGTATGTAGAGGGGGCAGGGGTTCTCTATTTCCCACCTGAGACAACAACCATGCCCAGAAAGCCCACTGGAGCCAGTATCGGTTTGTATCAATGACAGATAGCATCCAACACCCAAACTAATCCTAAACTGTGGTAGCATGAATGGTGAAGGAGAACTATGTACACATTTTCATTCTCTAACTACACCCACAAGATACAGTTGGTAAGAGCTTAAGAACAAATCAACATACAATCATCAATTAAATACCAATATGATTATCCCACAATGTCCCGGACAACTGACAATTTTAGCCCACACAACGACACAAGAGAAAGGCTCAAACAAATGACTAAGATGCAGAGAAAACGTTTCTGAGGAAGAAAAGGCAACAGGACTAACTGAAAAAGAATTCAAAAGAATGGTATTTTGGAACCCCCAAAAGACTGACAAGGACTGACAGAAAGATTGAGGAAAAAAGAATAATATAGAAAAAACTTTAGAAGAATTCAAGAAGGCACTACAATAACAACCAGACAAAATAAATGCAATTTTTTAAATGAAAAAACCTGCAGTTAGAAATACAGAAGACTAATAGGAAGATATCAGAAATAGACAATAGAATGAAAAGAGCAAAGGAGTACATTCAAAGTAATGGAAGCCCAAATTAGTAAACCTGAAGCTAAATCTCTCAATGCTAGTATGCTAGAAGAATGAAAAATCTGAAGCAAGCACAGGAGTTATGTGGAACACCATGAAGAGTAACAACTTACAGGTGACCAGAATTTCACAGAGAAAATTGTTGCAGAGTTATTGGAAGAAAACTTCCCTAACACCATTAAAGACAAGAAGCATACGAGAAATGGAACAAACCCCAAACATGATAGGTCCCCACAGAAAATCACCCAGACATATTATAATCAAACTTTCTAAAATCAAAACAAGGAAAGAATCCTGAGAACAGTTTGGGGAAAATAAAAGGTTACCTACTAAGGAGAACCAATAAGATTAACCTCTGATTTCTCAGCAGAAACCATGCAGGAAAGAAGGCAATGGGATGACATACACAAAACTCTGAAAGAAAAAAACTGCTAACCAAGAATCATATACTCAGCAAAGCTGTCCCTCAAATTTGATGGCAAAATTAGGATATTTCCTGATAAAGGGAAATTAAAGGAATTTTTAGTGACCAGACCAACTCTACAAAAAATGCTAAAGGGTATTCTTTGGCTTGAGAACCAACAGTAGACAACCTGAGGTTGTTGCCATATATGACAACACCACCCAGAACTCAATCCAAATACAGAAGTACTTGAAGTAAAACAAACCTACAAGACTGAAAATAGGGAATCAGAGATACCAATTTATAATGAAGTCAATTACAAACCAAAAAGAATAGTTTAGCTACAGAACTTCCAAATGGCAAGGAAGCCAAGTAGATTTCAAGATAAAACAGACTTTTAAATAGGCAAAATATTTAATAAATTATAGTGTAATCTATAATTAACCCTAAAAATTAAATACCTGCACATCAAAATAAAAGTGGTAAATCAGAAAGATTTATAAAAAAAACACAACAGAAATAAAAATGAAAAGAAAACCCACAAACAAAATGAACTCAGTGCAGAAAATTGTGTGGAACAAAGAAATCAGCAGTATCACAAAAAACACATAGCAAAAGGACAGCAATCAATTCATACCTATTGATAATTACACTGAATATAAAGGGATTAAATAAACCATCAAGAGACAGAGAAAGCAGAATGGATAAGAAATTAGGATCCTTCAATATGCATTCTCCAAGAGACACATCAAAAAGATGGAGACAGCCTAAATGCCCATTGACAGAAAAATGAATGGTTGAACTTTGGTGCATACACACAATGGAATACTACACAAAGCTGGAGAATAACAATGAATCTGGGAAACACCTTACAACAAAGATGAACTTGGAGGGCATTATACTGAATAAAATTTAGTCAATCACAAAAGGCTGAGACCAATATTCTAAAAAGTTAAGAAAAAAACGTTTTCTTGCTAAAAGGAACAATTTATGATGGTGTGTGTGTGGGGGGGGAGGGTTATTTACAGGCTAGAGCATAGACACATGTTAATATGGGTGACAGGGTAGGCAATATACAATAAGAGGGAGGTTTGTAGAGGAAAGATGAGGATAGTTGGAGACGTATGAAAGAATGCAGTAGTTACAATGTATAGAGGTCAATACTATAAACTGATCTGACAGTATATGGAGGGGATTGCAATCATGTAATGAAGCAAAGTATATGATTTGCCTAATGTAAAGTTGATGATCTGCTCTGTAAACCATTCAATTTACAATAAAAAATAAAGCCATGTACATCAATGTTCACAGCTTTATTTAATACAAACTCCAAGCTGGAAAGAATCCAAATTTCCTTCAACTGGTAAATAGATAAACTGCAATAAAAAGAAATTGCTAGTACATGCAACAAAATGGACAATTTCTACAAACTTGTTGTTTTGGGTTAATGCACTGGACTGCAAGGTGGGTTTGGACTGCACGGTCAGCATTTCAAGCTCACCAGCCACTCCTTTGAAACCCTATACAGGGTTGCTATGAGTCAGATCCTACTCGATGGTACTTAACAACATAATGAATGAAAGAAACCACGCCAAAAGAGTACATACTTTATGACTCCCTTTATATAAAATTTGAGAACATGAACAGCCTATTCTATAGTGCTAGAAATCTGATTAGTGGTTGATTCCAATAGGGTTGAGGAAGAAGAGTGGCTGCAAAGGAACATAAATGAACTTTCTGGAGAAAATAAAACGTCCTACATCTTGGTTTTGGTGATAAGTTAAAAAGGTACATTCATTCATTAAAAGTCATCTATCTATACACTTAACATGATGTTTGAGTCTATGGAATTAATATTATACCTCAATAAACAGATTTTTTTAAAAATCCTGATTATTTGGATCCTCTTCTCACCATACTTCTCTTTCCCCTCCCTCCCTTTTATCAAGCAAATCTGGTTACAAAAGAAAGGGCTGAAAGTATATCTAGAAGAGATGTAAAGAATTCAAGAAAGAATTGGGTTTTTAGTCTCATTTAATTCTAAGTAGCTAGTCTTAGTCTCTTTCACCTGTTAATCAAAATGGCAGAAATCACAGTAGATAATTCTCACCTAATCAACAACCCTGCACTTGATCCACAGTGCCACCAGGGCTCCTTAAGAAAAACAGCTTTCTGTAATTGTTCAACATCTATGGGCCACCTTGAAATGTGTAGTATAACACCTACAACTTAATAGTCTAACAGCAGAGGAGAAAGCACCACCAGGCAATCAGGAGACTGAAAACCAAATGCTCTTTGACAACCAATGTACCTGCTCTGCACATGGCTTTCATATTATTCTGCTAAGGAGAATTGACAGCTTAGAGGATTTAAGAGAAGGGATTAGTCCTGGCTTTGCTGTTGAGAGAACTCTGGGCAATGTCTGACAATGACCTGTGGCCTTGTAAAGTGGTTTCAGATGATGCTGTGGGAGAAACCAGGTCCTCATAATGAGCTAAAGAGAATGCTGCCTAATGTTTCAACACAAACTATGGAAATCTGCTGCCCTTAAGTCAACTTGATTCACACTCAGACCAACTCTGAAGGACAGAGTAAAGTTGTCCCATAGGACTTCCTAGGATGAAATCTTTATGGAAGCAGACGGCCACATCTTTCTCTCGTGAAATGGTCAGTGGGTTCAAACAAGTAAGGAAAACAACAGCAGGAAAAGAAAATTTCCAACCTCAGCATTATTTATCTGGCTGTCACTAAGTGTCCCCAAATTACCTTACTCACATACTGCATGAATCTGCATACCAAACACTGATGAACACAAAAAGCACATCAAATTATGTTTCAACAGGCCCAAGTCCTTTCAAATTCTTTAGATTTGCTGGACTCTTGCTCTAATGCATATTAGTTGGAAAAAAAAGGTCCAGTGCTCAAGTTCAGAACCTTTCTGACTCCCCTTGATTTTTAACATGAATGAGATTCAGTCAGTGAACACTTACGGAGAATTCTGCTACTAGGTACCAGGTACTATGTTAAGTAATACGAAGCGTAAGACAAAGATGATACAGCCCTTGCCCTCAAAAAATATTTTATTGTTAAGATGGAAAAGAGAGAATTCAATTATGTAGTGAAACCAGAAGAAGCCACTTAAATTGCAGAGAGTAAAAGGTTCAATTCAGTAAACGGAAGGACCCAAAAGGCAAGGCAAAAGAAAGGATTCTATATGGATAACAATTTCCTTTCCATAAACTCAGTTAACAGTTTTAGTGCAATTCATTTGCAGATGTTTCCCACACTACCAATCTTTCTCCTTCCAGGGAAATTCACCTTTCTACATATCCTATTTGATGGACAAGAAGCAGGAGACTAAAACAAATTTTGTTTTTCTGTGAGACAGCTTTTTTTGGGACATGGAAGAAGAGAATTTTTTTCCTAACATATTACAAAGCATAGAAGATCAGCAGAGTGTGAGCCTCTTAAGCCAGCTGGAAATCAAAACCCTCACACTGGACAAGATTAAAAACAACAACAAAACTGTTATCTCTGGCCTTTGCCTGTAGCTACATTTACCAAGAGATTTTATGATAATCTAGAGAATAAACGAAAGCAAAAGCTTCAAACATTTCAGTGAAGTTATTTTTTCATTTCCCAAAAGCTTAAATGGCCAGGATGGCAACCGTTTGTGTATATGGTGACAGCAGATATTTCTGTGAAATAGCAAACCCCTCTGAAGTTTTTTCTTCAGTTCCTAATGCAACAAAGGAAGGAGACTAACCTGACCACAACTCTGGAGCATGCACTTTCATTGAGAGTGATATAGTCCCTCCTCAAGGGGACAAAAATTGTTTTTTGGAGAAAAAATACCTCAAGATATTTATTACAATGGTTTGTGGTCTGCCAAAGGTCCACAACACATAAACAAATTAACAGTATTTTTGTGGTATTAAAATTTCATAGGTGCTGGGAAAACTATTATTTTTGTTAAGTGCTGTCGAGTCAATTCTGACCCATAGCAACCCTGAATAGGGTTTCCAAGGAGCAGCTGGAGAGCTTGAACCACCAACTTTACAGTTCAAACAACTTCACAGTCTGATGCATTAGCCCACAGAGCCACATGAGGTGGTAAATGTCAAAAAAGAGCTCTTTAGGGGACAATTATCAAGAAAAGGTCTAGAAAAATTGCTCGAAATCGGGGATCGAACTTTTTTCTGAAAAGAGCCAAATAGTAAATATTTTAACCTATATGGTATATATGGCGTGGTCCTGGTGTGACCTTATAGCATAAGCACTAGACAGCTAACCACAAGGCCAGTTGTTCAAACCCACACAAACCCACCAGCTGTTGCTCAGAAATCCCACACAGGGTTGCTATGAGTTGGAACAAAGTAGACAACACTTACCAACAATAATAACATGACGCATATACTCTGTCACTATTCAGCTCTGCCATTGTAGCAAGAAAACAGGCATAGACAATAAGTGAAAACTAAGCATGGCTATGTTGCAATAAAACTTATGCATAATAAAATTTGAATCACACAAAATTTTTACATGTCATGGAATATTGTTCTTCTTTTGATGTTTTTTAACTATTTAAAAATTTAATAGCAAAACCAAATATCCATCAACTGATGAATGGCTAAATGAACTGTGACATATCCAGACACTGGAACATTACTGGCAATAAAAACAAATAAAGTACTCAGACATTCTATAACATGGGTGACCTTTGAGGAAATTAAAAGCCAGTCACAAAATACCACATATTATATGAAATGTCTAGAATAGGTAAATTTATACACAGAAAGTAGATTACTGGTTGCCTAGGGTTAGGGGAAGGAGCCCTGGTAGCACAACGATTAAGCACTTAGCTGCTAACCCAAAGGTCGGTGGTTTGAACCTACCAGTCACTCTTCAGGAGAAAAGATCTGATGATCTACTTCTGTAACGATTACAGCCTAAGAAACTATGGGATAGTTCTACTCTGTCCTAAACTGCCACTATAACTCAGCATCCACTTGATAGCAAACAACAGGGTTAGGGGGTGAGGAGGTTCAGAAGAAGTGAAGTGACTCCTAAAGATTACAGGATTTCTTTTTGGGGTCATAAAAATGTTCTAAAATTAGTAGTGATCAATGAATAACTGTAAATATACTAAAAACCATTACACTGCATATTGAAAGTGAATTTTATGCTATGCAAATTGTACCCCGATAAAGTTGTTACCAAAACAAACAAGAAAACAAACTGCTATAAAACAGGAAATGGACCTGATGTGATCCACAAGCCATAAATTATTGTCTATCTAGTCACCAAATACAAATTTGAGAGGAGAAATGAACTAACCTTAGCATCTTAGGAGAAAAGACACTCGGATCAATAAAAAGGAAGGTTTTTCAAGGTGCTGCAGGAAAAGCAAGTGCTACTTTGTCAAAAAGTCTTAAGAATTACTATCCAGGTTAGTATGCACAGCCTCAGTAAATTAAATCAGTGGAACTCAAATGCTATGGTGCATCAGAATCACCTGGAGAGCTTGTTAAGGCAGATTGCTGGGCCCAACTCTAGGGTTTCTGAATCAATGGGTATGGAGTGGGAACAGAGATTCTGCATTACTATAATGTTTCTTTATGATGCTGATACTGCTGGTTTATGGACATTTTGAGAAACAATGACCTAAACTATCAGTTTGTTAACTACTTAACCACCGTAATACTGTTATTGCAGTAAGTGCCTTCTAGTCCTTTCCTACTCATAGTGACCCAGTATAGGGTTTCCAAGGCTTTAAAACTTAGCGGGAACAGAAAGCCTCATCTTTCTCTCTCAGAGCGACTGGAAAGCTTGAACCACAGACTTTGTAGAGTCCAGTGCTTATCATAGGAAGACATCGCTGTAATATTTACAGTAGTTCATATTTGAGTTATGTATCAGATATATACTTATATGAAAAAGTGAAGCTATGTTTCCTTCTAGTCATTCCAGTGTATCCTTGATCTTTGGTTCCTAAAGCAGTATAACAAATAATGTTCTTTCAATTTGCAATGTGGTTATATGTAGTCACAACACCTCCCTCTTCCTTTAAAACAGAGGGCTGCCTGTTCAAAAACCTTCAGAGTGCTAGATACAGTTTTTGGACATAGGTACATAGACAAAGCTCTCAGTGTTTTCCAAAAGTTCACTAACATGACTTTCAACGAAAGCTTAGGCAGCTAAAGCAAAACAAAACCAATCTGGGCAAATCAATCAAAACCCCAACAGAGTTTACTTGGAGCATCTGAGCTGACTTAGCTACTAAACACAAGAACCTAAAGACATAGGTCTTCCAAACACCTCACCAGTCTTTCACTTGCCTCCAACCACCGTAAATTGAGTTGTTAAAAATCAGCAGAATCGCCCATGCAGAAGAATTCTAAATAGCTTAGTAGATATTCCACTCTCAAGGATAGGAAGTATAACTACTCCTTAAGTGTGGGCTAAACATAGTGACTTCCCTCCTAAGAGTATAGCATGGAAAGGGGAGAAAAAAGAAGAAAAAAAGTAGTTTTTAACTCGAGAAACCTGACCAACACTAACTTAGCCAGGTGATTAAGGTCAATATCAACAGTTATAAGTCATGTAGTTACAAAAAAAAAAACCAATTTAACAACAAAATCCACTGCATTGAGTTGATTTTGATTCATAGCCACACCTACAGAACTTAATGATGGCATGGGATGAAAATAGCACTTTAACTGTGTGATCTATCTCCCTCAAACCCTAAGAGCATTCTAAACATGAGAAAAACATCAGACAAATTCAAATTAAAAGTTTACAAAATGTTTGACTTAAAACCAAACCCGCTGCAATGGAGTCGATTCCTACTCATAGTGACCCAGTATATAGCATTTCAGAGACTATATGGAAGCAGGCAGGCTCATTTTTCTCTCATGGAGCAGCTGGTAAGTTTGAACAGCGAACCTTGCAGTTAGCTGCCCAATGCCTAACCCACAATACCACCAAGGCTCCTTAAAACAGTTGGCTGACTGGTTGTGTGCCATTGAATCCATTTCAACTCATAGCGACCCTGCATAGGGTTTTTGAGGTTGTAAATCTTTACAGTAGCAGAAAACTGCATCTTTCTCCTGCGGAATGTGTGGTAAACTCAAACTGCTGACCTTGGAGCTAACAGCCCAACGTATAACTAACTACATAGTACCAAAATTCCTTAAACACTTGACTAGCAAGGTGCTCTGGTAGCATAGGGGTTATGAATCGGGCTGCGAACCTTAAGGTCAACAGTTTGAAACTACCAGCCGCTCCGCGGGAGAAAGATGAGGCTTTCTGCTCCCGTAAAAATTTACAGCCTTGGAAACCCTGTACAGGGTCGCTATGGGTCGGAAACGACTCAACGGCACTTAACAACAACAAAGCAAGCCTCAAAACTGTTAGAAGTCACCAAAAACAAGGAAAGTTTGAGAAACTGTCACAGTCAAGAGGAGCCTCAGGAGACAGGACAACTAGATGTCATGAAGGGGATCCTGGGATAGAAAAAGGACATCAGACAAAAACGCAGGAAAGCTGTATAAAGTCTGAGCTTTAAATAATAGTAATGCATTAATATTAGTTCATTAATAGTAACAAATGTACTATTATACTTAAGGTAAGATGCTGGGTATGGGATATGTGGGAATTATCTCAGTTTTTCTGGAAATCCAAAACTGTTCTTAAAGCACTCTATTTTTAAAAATATGGTTTCACCATGATTCCAAGATAGAGTTAGCATTGTTAGAAATCATTATATTCCAAAACACGTCACATCTGACCAATGCATCTTAAATCATAAAAAAGTTATAAAAAAAAGAAAGAAATCATGCCAATTACTCCATTTTCATTGTGCATGTAACTCTGATCTAAAGAAAATTTAATTTTTTTCTCAAATCCTTCCAAAGAGCATTTAAAGGAAATAATTAAATCATTTTAAAAATGTATAGATGGGACTCTACCCAGAGAAGCAGTGACGCCAGAGGTGGAGGCAAAGACGATGATGTGGAGAGACGGAGTGGCTGGAGACTCTAGACCCAGAGAGAGAGGGGCTGTATGCTGATGACCGGGGGTGGGGGTGGGTGGGGGGAAACGACAGGATGAATGTAAAACTAATGTTCTCCTATGTAAACCATCACATAATTCACAATAAAACATTTTTTAAAATGCACAGAGCCCAATTACATACCAGGTCCAGGAGATGCACTGATATGAAAAGCTTTTATGTTCAAATAGCTCAACTAGGGGGGATAGTAGGGAATCAGATATATAAAGAAAAATATATCAATAAAAATAAAATGGGACAAATCACTGCCCAAATAAAGTCTGCCTGTGGAGATCTGATGTGGCTTTGTAGGATAAGCACTGGACTGCTAACCACAAGGTTGGCAATTCAAATCCTCCAGTCACTCCATGGAAACCAACTAGAAGGCACTAAAAACAACAACACAGAGTCACTGTAAGTCAGAATCCACTTGATGGCACACAACTCGACAAACACCACCACTGCAGTGACTCCATATAATAAGCACTAAACTGGAAACAACAAGATCAGCAGTTTTAAGATGAAGCTTTCTACTCTCGCAAATATCAACAGCCTTGGAAACCCTATACTGCTATGAGTTGAAACCTACTGGACAGCATTTAACAACAATAACAAGAGAACAAAAAAAGAGATACTCATTCTCAATCTATTTGCTGGAAAAAAATAAGGCCTTAACTTAGCTTTTTTTTTCTTTTTAAACAAAGTCAATTATGGAAATATATTTACAAAATAAAATAAGAGAGAGGACTTCCAGCAACATGGTGGATTAGGGAAGATGCACTACACGGACTCTGTACACCCAAGATACGAGAGACAAAATGAAACAGTCACAGGTGAAAATTCTGGCTCCCTGAACTTCAAAATAACAATCAGAGAGGTGAATGGAGTTCTTGCTGGGAGAAGAAGCCAAGCAGGGGCAGACTAACAGATAAACGACTATTTAGACATGACTCAGCCAAACGGCCACCACTCATCTGTCTGTTGTGCTGTAGTGGCTTGAGTTGCTGTGATTCTGAGGGCTATGCCACTGGTATTTTAAATAACTGGCAGGGTCACCCATGGTGAACAGGTTTCAGATGAGATTCCAGACAAAGACAGACTAGGAAGAAAGAGTGACAAACTCCTTCCGAATCACAAGTCACTGAAAACTCTATGAATAGCAGAGAAACATTGTCAGATACAGGACCGGAAGGTGGGAAGGCACTCAGAATGCGACTGGGGAAAAAACTGCATCCTCAAAGTAGAGTTGATCATGATGACATGAATAGAGTTAAGCTCAGGGGAGAAAAGCACACAGAACCTTCATTTGCTGATGGGCCACAACTCAAGATGAAGAAAAACAGCTGTAAACATCGATTGAAAATCGGAAAGTGGAATGTGCGAAGTATGAATCTGGGAAAATTAGAAGTTGTCAAAAATGAAATGGAACGCATCAACATCGGTATCTTAGGCATTAGTGAGCTGAAATGGACTGGTATTGGCCATTTTGAATCTGACAACCACATGGTTTACTATGCAGGGAATGACAAGTTGAAGAGG
>NW_006408522.1:4559563-4585157 GCF_000296735.1 Chrysochloris asiatica
AAGAACTGATGCCTTTGAGTTGTGGTGTTGGAGGAGAATACTAAAAGTGCCATGGACTGCCAAAAGAACCAATAGATCTATTTTAGAAGTGCAGCCAGAGTGCTCCTTGGAGGCTAATCTTCGTCTCTCAAACTTTGGACATATTGTCAGGAGGGAACAGTCGCTGGAGAAGGATGTCGTGCTGGGTAAGATGGAGGGTCAGAGAAAAAGAGGAAGACCCCCAACGAAATGAATCAGCCAGGTGGCATCATTGATGGCGTCAAGTGTGGCAGCGGTGGTGAGGTTGGCCCAGGATTGGACATTGTTTCGTTCTGCTGTGCATGGGGTCGCTATGAGTCGGTTCCGACTCAATGGCACCTGACAACAACAACAACAACAACAACAGCCATCTGTGAGCAGCTTTGGTGGGTAGCAAAGGGAGACCTGGCAGAGCAGATTCAAGCAAGCAACGGAAGAAGTGAGATTATCTCCCCCATGCCCCTGTTGACCACAGGTGTGGCCAGCTCCCAACCTCTACCACCCCTAGCACAGACCCCTGCTCTCCAAGAGTTCGGAGCTATATGGTTGGGAGCCAAGCCAGTGGGAGCTGCGCTGCTTTGGTGCTGGGATTCAGGTGGGTTCGGCTCCCTTCTAATTGCAACTCACCACCCCCAACCACCATGCTGACTTTTAACAGCATATATTGCTTTTGTCTGTTCTTAAGTTTTACATAAATGGAGTCATACATATATATTGTCATACATGAGAGATTCATGTGTAATTGCATGTAGTTGTAGTTTGTTTACTCCCATTGCTTTATAGTCACAATTTATTTAACCATTTTACTGCTGATAGGTACATGAGCATTTTATATGAGTATTTTTCAGAGCACCTCACACTGCCCTGTCACCCATGTTAATATGTATCTAACTTCTAGCCCATCTTTCTAGTAAATGGTAGAGCTAACATTCAACTACATCACAGTGCTGTTTTTAACTGTCATACGATGCTCCCTCCTAGACCTGGTGTGTCCTTATAAGATCAGTACTGGACTGCTAACTACAAGGTTGGTGGTTCAAATCCACTAGACACTCCTTGGAAACCCTATACAGGGTCACTATGAATCAGACTGACTTGATGGCACTTAACAATACAGGACAACCACAAACTATTAAAAATGAGACGTAATGATTGATTGTTTGAAAAACTGATATTCTACTATATAAACTATCACTCAATTTATAATAAAAGCTTTAAAAAAATATGTGACATAAGCTGATATAATACTAGGCCGACAAAAAATGCATACAGAATCAAATGCATCTAACAATTTAGAATCAGATATATAGCATTTCAAATCAATGAGAAAGTGGGACTATTCTGCAAATAATGTGGAGGAAAATGTTTTTGTTTTTTTTTTTTTTAAAGAGAGAGTTAGATTCCTATAGCACACCAAAATATATATCAGCTGGTTTAGAGAAATAAAGAAAAAAATCAAATATTTAAAGAAAAAAGTATAGATTAATATTTCTAAATTTTGGGGTGAGGAAGTCTTTCCTAAATTAGACATGAAATTCAGGTGTCATACTAAAACTGACAAATTTCACTAAATATAAACTTCTAAAAGATGTCCAACAAAGTGGATGAGCACAGTGGCAGTAACAATGGGTTCAAGCATAACAATTGTGAGGGTGTCGCTGGACCAGGGACAACCCTATGCATGACTATGAGTCAGAACCAATTCAATGGCACTTAACAACAATAAAACCAAAGAGGTATAAATAAATTTAAATAACAGATGTCAATTTTCCCAAAATGATTCTTAAGTTCAATGCAATGCCTATCAAAATCTCAGCAAGGTTTTTTACACAGACAGGCTTATTCTAAAATTTATAAGGAAAGGCATAGGTCCCATAATAGCTAAAGTAATGCTGGCAGAGAAAAACAAAATGGAAAGAATCACTCTACCCAAAATTAAGGCTTATTATTATTTATTGTTGTTATATGCCATGTAGTCAGTTCCGACTCATAGCGACCCTGTACGCCACATTAATCAAGACATTTTAGTATGACAATGAGACCCATATTAATGGTACAGAACAGAGAACCCAGAAATAACCCATATAGAAATGATCAGCTAATTTTTGACAAAGGTACAAAAGTAGTTAAATGGAAGGAGGATATCCTCTTTAAATAAATGGTGCTGGAGCAACTGAAGAACCACCAGAGGCAAAAAGAAAAAATTAATCTTAAACAAAACTTCACATCTTTTGCAAAACTCAATTAAAAATGGACCACAAACTTAAATGTAGAACTTTAACAGTAAGACTTATTATATATAACATAGGACAGAATCTTCAGGATCTAGGGGTTAGGTAAAAGTTGCTCAGACTTAAAACGAAAAACATGAAAACAGATCCATAAAACAAAAAACTAATAACTGGGCTTCATCAAAACTCAAACTTTTGCTCTGTCAAAGCCCATATGAAGAGGATGAACAGATAGCTGCACAAAGGAAAAAAATATCTGTAAACCATGGAGTTGACAAAGAACTAGTATTTAGAATATACAAATACCTCTCAAAGCCAACTGTCAAAAAAAAAGACGCATCTTTTTTTTATAGCCCGTCATCAGCCTATAACTGATTGGAATACCTAAAAGGGGTTCTAGAACTTGCCCAATGAAATAGGCCTTTGTAGTGTAAAGGACCTTAGGTGAAATCCTGAGCACCATCCAGAACCTCTTGAGATGGGACATTCCCACTTGAAAGAATAAGCAGACCAGTCTGGATCAGCTAAAGGTACAGAAGATACTTCTTGAAAGAAAGACCAACAGGAAAACTCCAAAACAAAAATGGCAGTCTGATTGGCTACTACAAGAACAAGCAAGTTGTTCACCAGGGAGCCATCAAGGCAAGCAATCAAGTCCCTTCAGGACAAACCCCCCTCCAAGACTGAAACTCAAAGGAAACACATGAGCAGGCATGTAAGCTTGCTGGCAACCACATTGGTCAACTGGTGGGTGGAAGAAAGGGAAAGGCAGCAATGAAGATATTGGCTGAGTTTGATCACGTTCCATAGTCTCCTGTCAACCTGGAGATGAAAGAGAGAAGAGCAAAGGCTGGTTGGTCCAAAGTTTGGTGAGACCTAAAGGCTCCTGAGCCCATGGGCAAGGACAGAGCCACGGAGAGCCAGAGCTGAAAGCGAAGCATCCAGCTGATATGAAGTGTGAGGAGACGCACAAGAACATCCAAACTTGTAGATAGTACCCATTGATGGCTTGATGATCAGAACTCTGCTAGAGGAAGATAAAAAAAAAAATTTTTTTATAAAGGAAACAAGTATAAACTGCTACAATTTGATGAACTTGACCTATACTTACTTATAGATGTAGTACCTCAACATACCAACTGAGAGGAAAGGAGTCTTCACATCAAGTATCAATACTATCCCCTCTGTATACACTGTTGATAGGAACAAGCAACTCAGACACTGGCTACCTAAAATTTGTTGTTGTTGAGTGCCGCCAAAGTCAATTCCAACCCATAGCGATCCTGTATAGGGTTTCCGAGGAGCAGTTGGTGAGCTTGAACCGCCGACCTTGCAGTTCAAATGGCTTTGCAGTCTGGCACATTAACCCACAGCGCCGCACCAGGACTCCTAAATGGGGGGGCTATAAAGGCACGAAGTGACTGGCTTACAAGGTTTCATGAGGGAGTTTAGTTTCAGAATGTGTGGGGAAAGGTAGAGTCCCCACTGAATAGTTTTCATCTTGTCTAGACTGGTCTGGTAGAAAGAGATAAGGATAAGATTCTTATGATTCAATAGTGAATGACTGTTAACATGGCTAACTGCAGCTGTCACAACTGGAAAGGTAGAAGTTTTTGTAACAAAAAAGAGAGAGTAGTTAATCTTACAGTCCAGAAGCAGAGGACCCTAGGACCATCAAGGGAGAAGAGCTTGAGTGGAATGTGGAATCCTATCCAGAGAAGCAGCGACACCAGAGATGGAGGCAGAGATGAGGACATGGAGAGATAGAGCAGCTGAGGACTTCTAGACTCATGGAAAGAGAAAAGTTGTGTGCTGATAGCCAAGACGTAGCTTGCAGAATGTGCGCTTTGGTTGTTAAAACTATTATATATTCCTGAGTGTACATCCCCACACACACATACACACTCACTCCCACTCCATCAAAAAAACAACAGAGGGAACAGAAGCACATATGTTGAATGATGATGCACGGAGAAGATTGTGTGTAAAACCAATGTTCTCCCATGTAAACTATCACTCAATTCACAACAAAAAAAATTTTTAAAAGAGGCAAAATATATAAAATTACAGTTCACCTACAAAAAGTGATCATATGAAGACAGTTTGTCTACAGAAGGCAAATAAGTCCAACATCATTAGTCATTCCAAGCCCCCCCTCCAAAAAAAAGACTCATGGCCAAGGAGTCGATACCAACTCACAGTGACCATACTGGACAGAGAACTACTCCTTTGGGTCCTCAAGGCTATATATCTTTACAGCAGCAGCCTGACTCATCTTTCTACTTTGGAACAGCAGGTGCATTCAAACCACCAATCTTTTGCTTCGAAGCCCAATGTTGAACCCACTGTGTCACCAGGGCACCTCATTAGTCATTGTTGTTGTTGTTAAGTGCTATAGAGTTGGTTCCAACCATATGACCCTGTATATAGGGTTTCTGAAGCGATACATCTTTACAGGAACAGAGCTTCATCTTTCTAACTTGCAAAGCAGCTGGTGGGCTTGAACCTTCAACCTTGTGATTTATAGTCCAGTGATTATCCTCTGAAGTCACCCAGTTTCCTTAGAGTAAATAAGACTGATCAAAAGCTGTGTAAGAGGCAGTTACATCCTAGATCCCTCTTCTCACTCAGATACAAGGTTTATTCTCTGGAGAGACTTAGAGGGTCTATGGACTAGACACAGTAGAACATGAGTAACATACCAAAATTAAGGGGATTAAATGAGGATTTAAGAATGCTGAAGGCTGAGAGCTCAGTTTTTGTTGTTGTTGTTTTTACTTCCTTCACAAAAGGCTGGTAGACAGCTTTTATCCTCCAAGAGAGTTGGAAAATGCTTTTTAAAGGAATCTGATAAACCCAAGAGGAAATATCTAAAGATAGTGACATCTGGGGTTTCCTATTTTAACAGCCTGGTAACATCATCCCATGATGAAGCTCACCATGGATACGCTCTGACGATTCACTAAGAGCTTCCAATCAATCAGTCTTTCAGTGCCCCATCCTAAAGATGCTTAAAACATGAGTAAACAACCGAAGACTACTGGGTATCTAAAAAATGTCTCTAACATGAAAGACAGAGATCAAAACCAACAATATATAAACAGTCAACTAAGGTGCCTATCAGCTAAAACTAGTAGGTATATTCACTACACTGTGCAGTTATTTATACATTTAACAAATGTTTAAACAACAACAAAAATTCTGCCCTGATACAGCTTACATTCCACCTGGTTTATCATGTTTGTAAAAAATAAATATAATAAGTACAATAAAAATAATTTATTATATAGTAAATTGGAGGAAGGAGATTATGTTTTGAGAAAAAATAATGGAGATAAAGGAGTCGGGAAGGGGAGTGTAAAAGTAGTTGCAAATTTAAAATAGGGTGACATTTGAGTAAAGACTAAAGGAGGTAAGGGAGCTAGTCATGCTGTTATCTGTGAAATGAGAAATAAAGAAGTTGCAAAAAGAGGAACATGCCTGAGTAGTTTAAGGAAGAGCAAGGTATAAAGTTCAGCTAGAGGAGAGCAACCTGTGTAGCATTGCAGGTTAAGGTCAGTGGTTCAAGCTCACCAGTCGCTCCTTGGAAACTCTATGCAGGGTCACTATCAGTCTGAATCGACTCAACAGGATTTAGAAACAACAACAACTGAGGAGAGCAACAGAGAGAAAAATAGCAGATAAGGTCACAGGTATGACAGGGAGAAGCACAGATCATGGTGGGCCAATGGCTTTTCCTCAGAATGAAATGGACAGTTCTGAGTAGAGGAGTGACACTGAATAGGATTTAAAAGAATCTCTGTGGTCACTATGTTGAGCAAGAGATGCCAATTAGGAGAAAGAACGTAGCTTCTCAGAACTAGAAACCTTGGAAATTATTTTTTTCCAAGTCTTTTATTTATTTTAGAGATAAGGAATTTGATGCCCAGTTGGTTAAGTGAGTTATCCAAAGTCATATATTAAATTTTAGAAAATCTTCTTTGTATTGGTGTATCCTTTCCAATACTTTCTCCTCTTGTGTTCAAAAACCCTCTGGGCAGATGCTAGGGTAGCTGATGGTGGAGGTGGTGGTTATGTGCCATGTTGTTGGTTCCAACTCAGCAACCCTGTACGAGCTTTCAGAGGCTGACAATCTTTACAGGAGCAGAAAGTCTCATCTTTCTCCCACAGAACAGCTGGTAGTTTTGAACTGCTGACCCTGAGGTTAGCAGCCCGATTCATAACCACTACGCAACCAGAGTTCCTTAGGGTAGCTGATAGCTGACACTTATTAACAACACTGCTGGTCTAAATCAGGGATCAGTTCTAGAATATTCTACCTCAATATTCAATATAAAACTGTTTACTATAATACAGAAGGACTTCTGGTATGGCGCTGTAAGATAAGCATAGCGCAGCAAACTACGAGGTCAGCAGTTCTAACCCACCAGATGCTCCTTGGAAACCCTGAGTGGGAACCGACTTGATGACACTTAACAACAACATACATGGAGTATGCAATCATGTCTGTAATGTGCTAAATAACCTAACTCAGACTCAAGAAATAGCAACGATTCACTTCTGCAAGATCTTACCCTAAGATTGCACAGCAGAGCCAAGCATACCAAATGTGTATCAGGTGGCAGGTGACCATTACAAATTAGAAAAAAGTAAAATACTGATTTTACTTCCTCAATATTCTGTGCTCAGGTTATTGAAACCTTGATCAAACAAATCAGATACAGCATTGGAGACAATACAAAACCTGCAAATGGAGGTCCAGATGACCAAAATATCAGAAATGATCAATACATTGAAAGGACAAAGGAGTAAAAATTAATCGATGGAAGCCAGAGTTAGTAAGCTAGAAGATAAATCTGCTAAGATAGTATAATAAGTAGGACAAAAAAAAAAAAAAAAGAAAGAAAAAATCTGAAGAAAGCCTAAGATTCATGTGGGATAACATGAAGAGAGGGCTTCTATCAAGGAGGGTGGAATAACCTTCAAGGGATTGGAATTCCAGAACAGAAAGAGGCAAAGAAAACCACAGAAAAGGTAGTCGAAGAGCGGCTGGAAGAAAATTTCCCTAACATCTTGAAAGATGAGAAGATAAGCATTCAAGAAGCTGAAGGAACCCTAAGCAGGATAGACCCCAAAAGAAAAGCTCCAAGACGTATCATAATCAAACTCTCCAAAATCAAAGACAAGGAACAAATTCTGAAAGTATTAGGGAAAAAAGAAATGTTACATACAAAGGAGAACCATTAATACTAGGTTCTGATTTCTCAGTAGGAACCATATAGGCAAGAAGGCAGTGGGGAGACATATACAAAACTCTGAAATAAAAAAACTGCCAATCAGGAATCATATACCCAGCAAAGCTGCCCATCAAATATGGCAAAATTGGAACATTTCAGGATAAGCAGAAATAAAAAGACTTTGTAAAAGTCAAGCAAGTGCTTTGAAACATACTAAAGGGAGTTCTTTGGACTGAGAACCAATATGAGCAGACAACAAGAAGAGAGTGACATTTGTGGCAACAATATCTGGAACTCAGTCCAGATAAGGAAGAGTCCAGAGCAGAACAAAATGACAAGACAGGGGATCTGGGATGTCAGTCTATGATAAGAATAACTACAAAGCAAAGGAAGGGAAAAGTACAGTTAAAGAGATCCAGGTGGTGAGGAGGTTGGGTAGATTTCAGGATAAAGCAGACTTTTAAAATAAGGAAGAAATTAATAAACTACAGGGTAACCTCAAAGAAATTTAGTACACCTCCATGTCAAATCACGAAAAGGAAAATCCAATACGATTTTGGAAACATTAAAACCATGAGCAAATTGACCCATAAAAGCACACACAAAATATGAACTCAGCACAGAAAAGCATGCAAAACAAAGAAACCAGCAGCACCAAACACAAACACACAAAAAAGCAAAATGACAATTAATCCATACCTATTGACACTGAATGTCAATGGATTAAATGCACCAAGTCAAGAGATAGAAAGTAGCAAAATGGATAAGGATAAAGGATCTTTCAATCTGCTATCTACAAGAGACAAACCTTATGCACTGACAAAAATATATTAAAAATTAAAGGACAGAAAAAAATATATCAAGCTAAATGCAATTTAAAAATGAGTAATTTTTTATTAATATCTGATAAAATAGTTTAAGGAAAAACCAGCATAAGAGACAAAGGAGGGCATTATCTCATGATTAAATAAATATTCAATTGAACAAGAGGACATAATTATAATACATATCTATGCTCCCAACAAAAGGGCCTCAAAATACATAAATCAAATCCTAATAGAATTAAAGAAAGAAATAGACAACTCTATAATAGTGGGAAATTTTAATACACCACTTTCAAAAAAAGGGCAGAACAGCCAGAAAGAAACTCAACAAAGACACAGAGGAACTAAACAACACAATCAATCAACTTGAACTCACAGATCTGTACAGAACATTCAACCCAACAACAGCGTTATACACATTCTTTTCTCCAGTGCACATGAAACACTGTCCATGTGTTAGACCACAAAGCAAGTCTCAAAGAATTTTAAAACATCAAAATACTACAAAACAAGGAGCTCTGGTAACGCAGTGGTTATGAGTCAGGCTACTAACCTGAAGGTCAGCAGTTTGAAACTACCAGCTGATACATGGGAGAAAGATGAGGCTTTCTGCTCCCATCAAGATTTACAGCCTCAGAAACCCTATACAGGGTCACTATGAGTCGGAACAAACTCACTCCATGGCACATAACCACCACCACCACAAAGCATCTTCTCAGATCACAATGCTATAAAATTAGAAATCAACAATAGAAAGATCAAAGAAATAAAATAAAATACATGGAAACTGAATTAACACCCAGCTTGAAAGCTACTGAATAGTAGAACAAATAAAAAATGAAATATAACAATTCCTAAAATAAATGAGAATGAAAATACAACATACCAGAATCTTTGGGACACAGCAAAAACAGTGCTAAACAGGGCAATTTATAGCAATAAATGCACACATCCAAAAAATAAGAACGAACCAAAAACATCATAATAACACAGTATCTCCAACTAGGAACTAATGCTTAAATGCAACTCTATGATTCTAAAGTGTATGCTATCAGCCCAATATGATACTCAATTTTCTGTTAACAGATAGGAAAGTGTTTAATTTCATTAGGAGTCTGAGGAGTTAACTAACAAGAATATGCTATAAAGAGGATGTGAAACATTTGAACTGGGTCCTAGATAACAATTAGTTCACCAAATAGAAAAGAAAGAGGTTGTGATTAAGAGAAAAAATGATGAAGGTCTACACAAGTAACAAATATAGAGTAGGTGAGAGGTAACAAAAGACATGTAGAAAATAGTCTCTCAAAGGGTCTCTCTGCCCCCTTCCAAGACTAAGACTCAATGGGAATACACGAGCAGACATTCGCTCTGATTGGTGACCACGTTCGTCACTGATAGGGGGAAGTGAGGGGAAAAACAGCAATGAAACTGCAAGCTAAGCCCTACAACGTTCAATAGACTCCTGTGAACCAGGGTGGAGACCTGGTTGGCCAGCAGTGTGGCAAGACCTGGGGACTCTTGGGCCCAGAGTCAGTGATATAGCCACAAAAGACTAGAGAGGAGAGTGAAGCATCCAGCTGATAAGAAGAGAGGGCCCCACACTTGCAGATAATACCCAATTGACCTGGCTTCAATGACAGGATGATCAGAGCTCAACTAAAAGAAAGAAGAGGAAAAAAAAGAGTAATCTGATACAATTTGATGAACCTGACCTACACCTATGGATGCAGTAGCTCAAAACAGGGAACAAATCTTTACAACGAGGATCATTCCCACCCCTTCCATACACAGAGTAGACAGGGATGGGCAACTTGGACACTGGCTAGCCAAAATGGGGGATGCTACAAAGACAAGAAGTGACTGGCTTACAAGCTTTCAAGAGGGAGCCTAGATCCAGAGGGTGTGGAGGAAGGTCGAATTTCCAGTCTGGGCAGGGTTGATGAAAGGAGATGGGGATAGGTCTCTTGTGGTACACTAGTGGATAGTTGTTATCAGGACTGACTGTGAGGGTTGGAAATGTAAAGATAGATGTTTTGTAGCAAAAAGAGGGATTGGTTTACTTTACAGTACAGAAGTGGAGGTCCCTGGGACCATCAAGGGATAAGAGCGAAGTGTGGGAACCTACCCAGAGAAACAGTGATGCCAGAGATGGAGGCAGAGACGATGACATGGAGAGATGGAGCGGCTGGGGACTCTAGATTCAGAGAGGGAAAGGGGCTGTGTGCTGACGACCAGGGGGCAGGCTTGCAGGGTATAACCATGGCAATGTAACGATATACGATAGGATGAATGTAAAGCTAATGTTCTCCCATGTAAATATCACAGAATTCACAATAAAACATTAAAAAAAAAAAAAAAAGGTCTCTGTAATACTCTAGGTTTATGAGTAATGAGAAAAAAGTGTCAAAGATGACTTAGAAATTTCGAGTTCAGGTGATTGAGAGACAGTATTCCCACTACTGAAATTGAGAAGATAGAGGCAAAACTTGGGGATAAATAATTACTTTGTTTTTAACATTTTGAGTTTCAAGTGTACATGAGGGCTTCAAAAAGCTCATGGAAAAATGGAATGATATGATAATGAATATCTTCCACAAACTTTTTGAAGCCCCCTAGCATATATGATTGTTATTTTTAAGTGCAGATAAGTTGGCTCCAACTCACAGCAATCCTGTATATGGTTTCAAGGAGCAACCGCCAACCTTGTGGCTCAAACCGACCTTGCGGTCCTGTGCTTATCCTACAGCACTGCAACAGGATAAAACAAATCAATCATATTACTATACTCTAGCAATAAATAGTTAAAAGTTGCAATTCAGTTTCAATAGCATCAAAAGTAGTAATACATATTAAAATAAATTTAACCCAAACAGTGGAAGGCTTGTACATGAAAAACTACAAACTATCACTGAAAGAAATTAGTAAAGTCCTAAAACAATGGAAACTGTTTATGGATTGGGAAACTTAATATTGTTAAAAATGGCAATGCTCTCCAAACTGATTAACAGATTCAACATAACCCCTATCAAAATTTCAGGTTTCTTTGCAAAACATGACAAGCTAATTATAATTCATATAAAAAGGCAACAAGCCCAGCATAGCCAAAACAATCTTGAAAAAAATGAAAAGAAAAACAAGTTAGAGGACTTACACTTTCTGATTTCAAAACTTACTACAAAGTTACAGTAATCAAGATTATTAATACTGGCATAAGTACAGTCAGATAGATCAATGGGGCAGAACTTACACAAATAAATTTAAACATACATGATCAATAAAGTTTCAATAAGGATGTCAAGATAATTCAAACAGGGATAAAAGTATTTTTAATAAATAATGGGTCAACTGGATATCTGCATAGAAAAGAGTAAAGTAGGACCCTACCTCATAACATATAAAAAATATACTCAATATGGATCAAAGTCCTAAATGTAAGAGATAAACTATAAAACACTTAGAAAAAAATAATAGGTATAAATTTAATTAGTTAATAATTAAGTATGACAAAATAAGCTAAGCAACCAAAGAAAAATAAATTGGACTTCATCAAAATTAAAAACTATTATATTCTCTGTGGCGCTGCAGGATAATGTGCTTGACCGCAAGGTCAGTTTGAGCCACAAGAGCAGTCGTTCAAACCTACCAGCCGCTCCTCAAACACTATACAGAGTCACTGTGTCAGAACTGACTTGATGGCACTTAACAACAATACTCCATAGGACATTATAAAAAAAGTGTAGTATTTGACTTTGTCTTCTCAAGCTAACCTTTGAAATTTTCTGTTCAGTACTTTTACCTCATTTCTCCCATCTGCTTTAGCACCTCTACGCTACAGAGCAAGCTTCAGAGTCTTTTCTGACATCCATTTTGATCTTTTCCTTCTTTCTTATCTTCTTAATGACCTTCTGCTGTCTTCCTGTCTGATATTCTTAATGTCATCCCACAATTTTTCTGGTCTTGTCTTCAGTGTTTAAGTCAACAAATCTGTTCTTGAGATGATCTCTAAAATTCAGGTAGGATATGTTCAAGGTCACATTTTGACTCTGATGAACTTATTTTAATTTTCTTCAGCTTCAGCCTGAACTTGTATATGAAAAGTTCTTAAGGATGGTCTGTTCCACAGTCTGCCTCTGGTCTTGTTTTGGCTGATGATGATATGGAGCTTTTCCAACATTTCTTTTCACAGATGTAGTCAAGTTGATTTCTATGTATTCCATCTGGTGAGGTCCATCTGTATACTCATCTTTTATGTTGTTTAAAAAAGTATTTACAATGAAGAAGTCATTTAGTCTTACAAAATTCTATCATTCAATCTCCAGCATCCTTTCTATCACCAAGGTCATATTTTCCAACTACTGATCCTTCTTTGTTTCCAACCTTTGCATTCCAATTGCCAGTAACTATCAATACATTTTGATTAGATGTCTGATCAATTTCAGACTGAAGCAGTTGGTGGTGGTGGTTATGTGCCGTGAAGTCGGTTCCAACTCATAGCGACCCTGTACAGGGTTTCCGAAGTTGGTAGAACTCTTCAATTTCATCATCACTGGTTTTAGTGGTTGGTGCTTAATTTAGAATAATAGTGGTATTAACTAGTATTCCTTGTTGTTGTTGCTGTTAAGTGCCGTCGAGTTGGTTCCGACCCATAGCAACCCTGTATAGGGTTTCCGAGGAGTAGCTGGTTGAACCACCAACCTTGCAGTACAAATGACTTTGCAGTCTGGTGCATTAACCCACAGCACCACACCAGAATTCCAGTATTCCTTGTTGTTGTTGTTAGGGGCCATGGAGTAGGTACCGACCCATAGCGACCTTATGCACAGCAGAACGAAACACTGCCCAATCCTGGGCCAACCTCACTACTGTTGTCATGCTTGAGTCTATCGATGCCGCCACTTGGCCAATCCATCTCATTGGGGGTCTTTCTCTTTTTATCTGACCCTCCACCTTACCTTACCAAACATGATATCCTTCTCCAGCGACTGGTCCCTCCTGACAATATGTCCAAAGCATGAGAGATTAAGTTTGGCCAAGGCCTACAAGGCCTACGATATCCATAGGCCTACTTGTAGGCCTATGGATATTATCCTATCGCAGACAGCACTGTATTTCAAAACAGATTTTGAAATGTTCTTTTTGATGATAAATGTGATGGCATTCCTCTTCAACTGGTCATTTCTGGCATACTAAATCATGTGATTGTCAGATTCAAAATGGCAAATACCAGTCCATGTCAGCTCATTAATGCCTAGAATATTGATGTTTATGCATTCCATTTCCTTTTTTAAGTTTTTACTATGAATTGAGCGACAGTCTACGTGGCAGAATATCAGATTTGCACTCAACTAGTATTCCATTTCATTTTGACATTTGACAACTTCCAATTTTCCTAAATTCATACTTCATACATTCCATGTTCCGATCTCATTAATGGATATTTAGAGCTGTTTCTCATTTTGAATTGTGTTCCATCAGCAAATAAAGGTCCCCATAGCTTTACTCCACTCAAGCCATCATGGTCAACTCTACTTTGAGAAGTCAGTTCTTACCCAGTTGTATGTTGAGTCTCTCCGAACCTGAGGGGATCAGAGGTATATACTATATATACACAATCCTGCAATAGCAGTGATCTACAAGCAGGTGTACAGATAGATAGACATGCAGGCTGAAAGAAGATACTTGTGTGTATTTACCTTTGAATAATTATATTCATGGATATCATCTTTTAAAAAAAGTTGGGGTGTTGCTTATTGATGGTAACTGACTACCACTACTAATTGCTCTGAAAGAGATCACTTCAGAAGGTCCTGGATAGAGTGGAGTAATATGTGGAGCAAAACTCAAAATCTTGAAGATCATTCTTACTGGTCAAATAGTGACTGGTGGAACCCAGAGACTATGGCCCTTGGTCACTCTTTATGTCTGGATCTGAACACACTCCCATGGCTCAATTTTCAGCCAAGCAACAGAGAGTTTTATAGATGGATAACACTAGTGAGGTACATGTACATCATAGAGTCATTTGAGACCAGTCATTTGAGATCACGGGGGCAGTATTTACGCAAAGACAGAGTTCAGAAGGAGGATGGGGAACACAAGGAGGAAGTAGGATTAAGTGATGTTGCTTGAGGGGATTGCAGTCATTGAGATGAAATGCTGAATATAAAACTTATGATCTGATATGCACACCCAAGCTCACTGCAGCACTATGAACAAAAGCAAAAAGATGAAGACAGCCTAAATGCCCATCAACAGAAGAATGGTTAAACTTTCATACATGCACATAATGGAACATTATGCAATATTCTAGAATAAGGCTGAATCTGCAAAACACTTTACAACATGGATGAGCCTGGAGGATATTGTGCTGGGTGAAATCAGTCAATCACAAAAGGACAAATACTGTATGAGGCCAATGTTATAAAAAATTAAGAATATTTTTTTCTTGCTAAATGAGACATTCCATGATAGTATAGGCGGCAGGGGAGAATTATTGACGGTCTAGAGGGTAGATACACATTAATATAGGTGACAGGGGAAGCAATACAAAACAGAAGAGAGGTTAGCAGAGGAATGATGAAGGTAGAAGGAGACACAGGGAGGAATTCAACAATTAAAGGAAATAGATGTAAATACTAATAACTGATGGTACATGGAAGGGATTACAAAAATTGTAATCAAGCAAAGTATATGATTTTCTAAATGTAAAACTGATGATCTGCCATGTAAACCTTCACCAAAAAAATCAGCCTTCGAAAACCCTACAGAATACAGTTCTACCCTGACACATGTGGTGTCACCGTGAATCAGAAGTGACTTAGAACATTGGTTTGTTTGTTTTTAAGTGAAAAAAGTCACGTATAACAGGTCAAATATTATATGTTTTCAATTATATAGAATATCTAGAATAAGCAAATCCATAGATACAGAAAGTGATTGCCAGGAGCTGAAGGAAATGGGAAATGGAGAAGATCTACTAATGGTTTCAGGGTTTCTTTCTGGAGAATAAAATGGTTGACAATAAACCACTGAAATACACAGTTTTTAAAGGGGTGAATTTTATGGTTTGTGAAATGTATCTCAATTCTTTAAAAATAGTAAGGAGGCGGGTAGAGATAGAACAAATTCCATCAAACTTGTCTAGTTTATCTCTTCCAAAACAATTTTCCAACTATTCAACAGTCATCAATGGATTCTAGAACAGATTGTTCCACTTTTGACAATATATTAATAACAAGGAAAGGCAGGAACATTATAGTTATCTCATACACATGTCAAAAGCTGAAATTCCACCTACAGCTTAGACTCCAATAAATCATTTCTCAACCTTTCATTTATATGAAATTAGTCCAACTTTCCATAGATGCAGTCAATTTGATTTCCGTGTAAACAAGTATTTGCGAAGAAGAAGTCATTGGTCTTGCAAAATTCTATCATGCATTCTCCAGCATAATTTCTATCACCAAGACCATATTTTCCAAATACTTATCTTTCCTCTTTGTTTTCAATCTCTGTATTCTAATCACCAGTAATTATCAGTACATCTTGATTGTATGTTTGATCAATTTCAGACTGAAGAAGTTGGGAGAATGCTTCAATCTCATCATCACTGGCTTTAGTGGTTGGTTCTTAAATTAGAATAATGTGGTATTAACTGGTATTCCTTATAGGCATATTGATATTACCCTATTACAGACACCATTATACTTCAAGATAGACCTTGAAATGTTCTTTTTGATAATGAATGCAACGCCATTCCTCTTCAATTGGCCATACCTGGCACAGTAAACCATACAATGCTTAGATTCAAAATGGCCAATATCAGTCCATTTCAGCTCACTAATCCCTAAGATACTGATGTTTATGTGTTTCACTTCATTTTTGACAACTTCCAGTTTTCCTAGATTCATACTTCGTCATACACTCATGTTCCAATTAATAATTATTGCTGCAGTTTCTCATTTTGAGTAGTGTCCCATCAGCAAATGAAGGTCTGAAAAGCTTTACTCCATTTGCATCACCAAGGTCAACTGTACTTACAGGAGGCAGCTCTTCCTAATTGTATTTTGAGTGTTTTCCAAGCTGTGGAGCCCATTTACTGGCACTATATCTGACAATATTCTGGTGTTATTAATCACGTTTCAATATCCAATATCGGACAGTGTTTCACTGTTATTCATAAGATCTTCAGGGCTAAACATTCGGAAGTAGTCTGCCTCTCCTTCTTCCGAGTCTGTCTTAAGTCTGGAAGCTCAGTTGAAATCTGTCCACCATGGGTGACACTCTGGCATTCAAAATACCAGTGGCATAGCTTCCAGTATCACATGCAATCCACCACAGAACAATAAACTGACAAACGAGTTGTGGACACACAGCAAGACACACCCCAGTTCAACAGTTTCTACATGTACATTTGGCGACATTAATTTTACTCTTCAAGTCGTACAATCATTTTCATCCTCAGTTTGAATTCTTCTTCCCCCCACTGACATCAATTTCTTGCCCTATAAATTTACTCCCTGTCTATATTTCAAGTTGCTCTCAATTTGATTTCATATAATTCTTTTTTTTTTAATAAATGTTTTATTGTGTATTGAGTGATAGTTTACATGAGGAAACATTAGTTTTACATGCATTCTATCATACATCATTTCAATGCCATAGTTACCATCCCGTCCATGCATCAACACCCAACCAAAGGGTATACTTTGCATGCCCCACCCCCACCCCACGGTCCTCAGCACACAGCCCCCTTTCCCTCTCTGGATCTCAACTCCCCAGTCACTCCATCTCTTCACGTCATCCTCTCTGTATCCATCTCAGGCCTCACTGCTTCTCTGGGTAGGGTCCCACTCTCCACTCTTCTCCGTTGATGGTCCCAGGGCCCTCCGCTCCTAGACTGAAAGGTTAGTCACTCCCCTCCTTGCTATAAAATATCTGCCTTTACATTTCCAGTCCTCACAATCAGTCCTAGTAACAATTTTCACCATTGCATCACATGAGACCCAATTGCATTTCTTTTCATCAGCCCTTCCTAGACAGGTTGGGTACTATTCACTGGAGACTCTACTACCCTCACCGCCCTGTGGATCTAGGTTCCCTCTTGAAAGCTTGTAAGTCAGTCACTTCTTACCTTTGTATCCCTCCCCCCATTTTGGGTAGCCAATGCTCAAGTTGCCCATTCCTTGCCACTCTTTGCATGGAAGTGGTGGGAAAATTCTTGGAGCCGGGAATTGTTTCCTCTTTTGAGCTACTGCAGTTATAGGTGTAGGTCCAGTTCATCAAGTTGTATCAGATGACATTTTTTTTTTTCCCCTCTTCTTTCTTCTTCGGGTTGAGTTCTGTTCATCCAGTCATTGAAGCCAGGTCAAGTGGGTATCATCTGCAAGTGTGGGTGATCTTTTATCTGTCCACCCTCTTCGTATCAGCTGGCCTCCTTGCTCTCCACTCTAGTCCTCTGTGGCTGTGTTACTGACAATGAACCAATGAGACCCCAGGTCCAGCCTTGCTGCTGGCCAACTGAGTCTCCACCCGGGTTCACAGTAGTCTGCTGAACGATGTAGGGCTTAGCTCGCTGCTCCATTGGTGTTCTTCGGTCACTTCTCTTTATGGGTGCCGTGTGTGGTCGCCAATCAGAGCGTGTATTTCCATTGCGTCTTAGTTTTGGGAGAGGATTTGCACTGAGAGGACCCAGCCACTTGTCTTAATGTTCATATAATTCTTAAAAGAGCATTAATGCTCAAGGGTGACCACTTTATACTAGTTAAGCTAAATGAATGTTTGGTTTTAAGAAGATTTAAGGTGATATTTTTGGTTTAAGATTTAAAGGTTATCTCAGGGCAGCAATTTCAGGAGTTTATCCAACCTTAATAGCTCCAGGAAGTCTGGAGTCCATAACAAGTTTAAATTCTGTTCTGCATTTCCCCCCTTTTGATCTGGATTCTTCTATCAAATCTTTTACCAAAATGTTTAGTAATGATAGCCTGGTACCATTCCAGTTCTTCTGGTCTCATGGCAAAGGAGGCAGTTGTTGATATTTACGTTGCTTTTTAAAAAGCATTAATAATCTGATTCACTGCTGCTGAAATCCTACTACTAGAAAATAATCTCAAACAAACATGTAACTGAATGGACTGGTTATGGTAAACTCACAAAGGTCAAAACATTCCCATTTGCCAAGTAGACAGTTTGCCCTGAAGGTAGCAGAGATAATAATGCTTGTACTTTGCCCCAATCTTCTATCTGACAAAACAGGCTTTTGTTTAGTCACCAGATGTCTCTGCATTAGCTAGCCAAGTGCCTGAGGCCCAGAACCTAGATAATACTGTATAGAGATTAAGAAACAATCCCCAGCCCACAACTCTATTAAGCAAGTTTTGGCAGCAACCAAGGCCAATAAAAGGAGCTCTGGTAGTGTAGTGGTTACGAATCGGGCTGCTAACCTCAGGGTCAGCAGGTCGAAACTACCAGCTGTTCCATGGGAGAAAGATGAGGCTTTCTGCTCCCGTAAAGATTTACAGTCTAGGAAACCCTGTATAGGGTCGCTATGATTCGGAACCAACTCCACGGCACATAACAACAACAAGGCCAATAAAGAATATTGAGGGGCAAGGATACAGAGGCATAGGTATATCTCTTAGCCATACTTCCTCTTTCCTTTGTCTTTCAGATGGCCCACCTTATTGCCAATTTCAAATTACAATTTTACTGGTCTCCTTGGCTTAGTCACCATGGCTATCTATCCTCTTTTAAAAATCCACTGGCAATGATGGTATTTTGGTAAAACTTTAACACTTCTAAATAAACTGAGGGTTCCTTGCTTTGGGTACTTTCATAAAGGTTATGAGCCTTGATTCTACCTAGTTAAATCCTTTCTGGTGTTTAGTATACCAGAATATTAATAGCCTATCCTAAATGAGTTATAAAACATTCAAGAGTCAACCATTTCCTGTACCTTAAAATGTAGACACTAAGAGGTGAAGGGAGGAAAAAAAAAGAAAAAGGGAAGAAAATACTTGCCTCTCAGGGAAATACTCATATCCCAGAGAGCAGGCCCAAGCTCCCTCCCTACTCCATTTCTAACTATCCAACAGTCAAAGCCAAGGACAATTCTTCCACTTACAGAGTCTTCCGCACATTTCTCTCCTCAGCCAACTCTGGAGCCAGGATGAGAGAGACTTTGTTGGCACATGCTAGCTCTTGTTTTATGAGCTGGTTACCACCTCAAAGGCTGCTTGATCCAAAGCCTGTCCTTTCTTTATAGGATCTTTCAAATTTCAAAATGGAATCTTTACTTGGATTTCTCTTGACACTGAGGTGGGTTATTTAACATATTGGTTCCAGCTTGGATCCTGTCCAAGCACTTCTGGGGACTATATTCATTCTCAGGGAGCAGTGAACATCATCCAATATGGAAAGACTTTCTACTTACCCCTAAAAAATAAAGAAAACTGAAACTTCCATATTAAAAATAACAGGAAACATTTCCTGCCATGAAATCACCATTTTCAGAAGCAACTTCAGTAGCCATCAGGAAAGGGGACATAAGAGTTTAGAGTGACCAAAAATCAGGTGTTCCTCTCCCTGGCTACCACAGTATAGCAGAGAAGCTGGGAAGGAGAAGAAGATATATTTTGCTGTTAATTCAACTTTATCCTCAAATGCTGTAATAGAAATTTCCTAGGTTGAATTCCATAGTTGGAAGTCAGATTTTAAGATTATTTTTTACTGCTTTTCCAGGCAACCATAGATCCCTTTTGCTCCTCAATTCCACCTCACATTTTAGGGACTGAAGAAAAAGAATGAAAATGAAAACCCAGACATACTTAAACATAGTATGTCTTTTTACAGAAATACTGTATTCACATCAGAAAATGCACATATCATATATGTACAGCTCAAATGCATTTTCATAAAATGAACACAGTTGCGTAAGTAGCACCAAGACCAAGAAACAGAACATGATGCAAATGATTCTCAAAAGGTGATTCTGCCCCCCAGGGAACATTTAGCAATATCTAGAGACATTATTGGTTGTCACATCCTAGGGGGTGGGGATGTTACTGGCATCAAATGAACACAGGCAAAGAAGTTGCCTTTGTAAAAGGCATCCCTCAACAAAGAACTGTCCAACACTAAATATCAATAGTACTACTGTTTGTTAGCAACAGTGGAATACAATTAACCCAGAAATCCTTGTGTATTTCCTTTCCAGAAAGGACTTTTACCACAAAATTTAAGACTCCTTTGCCTTAGCAAAAAGCTGCTGGTATATCCTGCCATGAAGATGCGAGTAGGAACCTAAATAATCACCAGATGAAACAACTCACCTGCCTGGAAAAACAGGAGAGGTTGTCACTTCCAGTCTGCCAGGAGAAGAAAGAAAAACAGAACAAACATTTGTTGCTGTCCTACTACTGATAGACACAGGTGCAAATTTACAGTACACCTTTAAACCATTTTGTTGTTATTGTTGGTAAATGCTGTCAAGAGTCGATTCCAGCCCATAGCGACCTTGTATAGTGTTTCCAAGGAGCAGCTGGTGAGCTTAAATCATCGACCTTGCAGTTCAAACAACTTTGCAGTCTGAAGCATTAGCCCACAGTGCCACACGAGGACTCCATTAAACCATTTAATCCTTACTAAATTTAAGGTAAATGAGATTCAGAGAGGTAATTTACAAAAGACCCCCACATTAAGTGATAATGTGAAGATTCAAAAGTTTGAATATAAAGTGTATGCTCTCCTTCCTTTTCCTTCGGATGAATGAAGTGATAAAATGAAGTGACTTGGAGATGGGAGAGGGAAAAGAAGAAAAAATATTAAAAGCGGTTGAAGTGAAGACCATTCTTTCATTGGTTGCAAGTAATGTGGGAAAGGAACTTTTCTTTCAAGCATGCCTCATTTCAGTATCAATCAAATACAAGAGGGTTTCAAAGAGTACATGGCAAAATGAAATTAAAAGAGAATGGAATTTTTCCATGAACTTTTGAACACCTCCTCATATAATCCAATTCCAAAATTAACAAAATTCTGTAATACTTTCAGAGAATTTTAAAGTGTTTTGTAGGTATATATTCCCCGTTGTGGTTTTGTATGCTCTTCCCAATACACAGGGAAACACATCCTAATACACTCAGCTTCTATTTATCAACATAGTTAGGTTCCCAAGACCAGGTTATTATGCAAAAATGTGAGGTGGAGTTGAAACTACTGTGCCCCCAGCACACTACGCTTTGAACCCCGAGGTCCTGATGTTGGAATTGGTACTTGACTGGATCTGGGGCGTGGTGGCTGGACTACAGACACATTTGGTAGCTCTGGGGCTCAGGCAATTGGTGGGATCAGGGATCAAGACAGTCAGTGGGAGTTTCTGCCTGTGCTCATACCCCTTGTAGTCAATCCTCCACAGGTCCAGCTAGCCACAGCTGCCCTGGAGGCCAGGGAGAGGACCCCAGGGAAATAAAAGCAACATGCAACTAGTCTCAGAGGACTTGGAATCTGAGACTGAGAGCCAGGAGACTGACATCTGCTTCAGAGAGATCGGCAGCCTGGGCCACTGAAGAAGAGGCAGCAGTCAGCTTCTACTATAGCCAAGGCCCCAAATTACCCTCTGCTGGTTTTGGGTCCTCCAGGATACTTGAGTAGAAGGGAACAGAAGCAGCAACCTCCCCTACCCCAGCCTCCTCCAGGGTCCCCTCTAGCCTCTCGAAAGCCACTTTCAGAAGGGCTCCCTCAAAATCAGCCTCAGTTGCTTCTTTCCCATGAAGAGCTGTTACACAGAATCTAGTAAGACCATGGTGGTTCTGAGGGACAGGAGCTGGATACAAGGAGGAAACGTAGGTTAATAGGAAAAGGAGTCTGAATGTAAATTTTTTACTATTTTTACAAAGGAAAAATGTCAGATAACAAGATAGTCAATAAGTGAGGAGTAGGTATATGCTATCTATGTTAGTTACCTTCTCGGTGTTTCTCAGAGATCTGGGCTCTTGGGCCCTTATCTTTTTATCTCACTCAATATACACAACATTTTCCTGTGTAAACTCATCCAGTTCTAATGGAAACAATCACTCTGTAAATACTGATAACTTCTAAATCCAGATTTCCAGTTCTCTCTCTGATTCTTGAGGTCTCCAAGGGCATTTCTCCTTGGGTATTCACGTATTCGACTTCCTCCTCCAAGTTAACTACTATATATCTTTCAAATTCTCCATGGATATTTATTTTCTCAATTATTTCAAGCCTCAATTATATACTGTGATGACTTGTGTGTTTCTGGGATTCTGGAAACTAAGCCACCAACATTTCAAATACCAGCAGGGTCACCCATGGTGGACAGGGCTCAACAAAGTTTCCAGACTAAGGCATACTTCTTGTTGTTAAGTGCCATGGAATTAATTGGTTTCAACTCAGTGACCTTTTTGAGCGTTTCTGAGGTACTAATAAATCTTTTGTAGGATCAGAAAACCTCATCTTTCTCCCATGGAATTGCTTGAATTGCCAACCTTGTGGTTCACAGTCCAGTGCTTATCCTATGGAGCCACCATGCTCCTCTAAGACAGACTAGAAAGAAGGAAAGGCAGACTACTTCTGAATAATTAAGCCACTGAAAACCTTATGAATAGCTACACAGCATAGTTAGATATAGTGTGGAAAGATGAGCCCCTCAGGTAGGAAAGCATTCAAAATACAATTAGGGACTAGCTGCCTCCTCAAAGTACAGCTGACCATAATAACATGAATGGAGTAAAGCTTTTGGGACCTTCATTTGCTGATAGGACACGATTCAAAATGAGGAGAAACAACTGTAATCATCTATTAATAATCAGAATATGGACTATACAAATTATGAATCTAAGAAAATTGGAAGTTGTCAAAAATAAATAAAACACATTAAGATCAATGTCCTAGGCAGTAGTGAGTTACAATGGACTGATACTGGCCATTCTGAATCAGACAATCACACAGCTTACTATGCCAGGACTGACAAATTAAAAAGGGATGGCCTTGCATTCATTATCAAAAAGAATATTTCCAAGATTTATCTTAAAGCACATGCTTTCTATGATAGGATGATATCCATACACCTAAAGGTAAGACCAGTTAATATTATTCAAATTTACACACCAACCACTAAAGTCAGTGATGATGAAATTGAAGAATTCTAACAACTTCCTCAGTCTGAAATTGAACCAACATGCAATCAGGACGTACTGATTATTACTGATGATTGGAATGTGAAGGTTAGAAACAGAGGAAGAATCAATAGCTGGAAAATATGGCCTTGGTATTTCTTTCTAGCATAGAAATTGTGCTAGAGATCCCATGATAGAATTCAGCAAGACTAACAACTTACTCATTGCAAATACCTTTATTAAGCAACAAAAAATGTTATTACACACATGAACCTCACCAGATGGAATCTAACAGGAATCAAATTAACTACATCTGTGGGAATGTTGTTGTTGTTGTGAAATGCCATCGAGTCAATTCCGACCCATAATGACCCTGTATAGGGTTTCTGAGGAGCAGCTGATGAGCTTGAACCACCGACCTTGCAGTTCAAAGAGCTTTGCATTCTGGCGCATTAACCCACAGCACCACACCAGGACTCCTCTGTGGGAATAGACAGTGGAAAAGTTCAATAACATCAGCCAGGGACAGACCGTGGAAGAGACCATCATTTGCTCATATGTAAGTTCAAACTAAAGATGAAAATTTAAAACATGTCCACAAGAGCCAAAATATGACTTTGAATATATCCCACAAGAATTTAGAGACCATCTCAAGAACAGATTTGATGCATTAGACACTAATAACTGAAGACCAGAAGAGTTGTGGGATGAAATTAAGAAGATCATAAAGGAAGAAAGCAAAAGGTCGTGTTGTTATTGTTGTTGTTAAATACCATCAAGATGGTTCCGACCCACAGCAACCCTGTATAGGGTTTCCAAGGAGCAGCTGGTGAGCTTGAACCACAGACCTTGCAGTTGAAATGGCTTTGCAGTCTGGCACATTAGCCACACCAAGACTCTGCTCACAGGCATGTTGTTGTTGCTGTTGTTATGTGCCATCGAGTTGGTTCCGACCCACAGCAACCCTGTAGAGGGTTTCCAAGGAGCAGCTGGTGAGCTTGAACCACTGACCTTGCAGGAACTATATACAGGGTCGCTATGGGTCAGAACCAACTCAACGGCACTTAACAACAATGATAACAACATGCTTGTGTCTCTTCTGACATCCATTTTGGACTTTCATTTCTTTCCTGTCTATTTAATGACCGTTTGCTTTCTTCCTTTATGGTGTTCTTGAAGCTAAAATAAATGTAAGAAGTTAGGTAACAAATTTAAGAGATGAGGTATAAGAGCTGAACAGAAAATTTCTAAGGGCAGATTGAGAAGACAAAATCAAGTATTACAATAAAATGTGCTAAGACCTGGAGTTAGAAAATCAAAAGGGAAGAACACGCTTAGAATTTCTCAGCTGAAAAAACTGAAGAAAAAAATTCAAGCCTTGTCTTGAAACACTGAAAGATTCTATGGGCAAAAATGGGCACAAATACAGATCTCTTCCAATCAATCGACCAGACAGTTGTCTTCCAAATTTCTTGGCAGAGATGAGTGAGTGCCTTCTGTGCCACCTCACTTTCTTGAAAGATTTCAAGTTGTATTCCATCAATTCCCGGTGCCTTATTCTTTGCCAATTCCTTCAATGCACCTTGGACTTCCTCTTTCAGTATCATTGGCTCTTGATCATCTGCTACCTCTTGAAATGGATGAACATTAACCATTTCCTTTTGGTACAGTGACTCTGTGTATTCTTTCCATTTTCTCTTGATGCTTTCTGCATCATTCAATAATTTGCCCAGAGAATCTTTCAATAACGCAGGTCAAAGCTTGAATTTTTTCTTCAGTTCCCCCAGCTTGAGGTGATCAAAGAGAGGTGATCCAATGGAATGTGGAAATCATTGGACAATCTCTTTGATATCCCATGTGAGTAAAAATTTTATTAAAGGTAATACAGAAACGGCTGCACGTATACACTGACAGAGAACTTCCAGAGGTTCGAGCCGGATTTAGAAGAGGCCGTGGAATGAAGGATATCATTGCTGATGTCCAATGGATCTTGGCTGAAAGCAGAGAATATCAGAAAGATGTTTACCTGTGCTTTGTTGACTATGCAAAGGGTTTCGATTATGTATATCATGACAAGCTATGGACAACATTGCGAAGTATGAGTATTCCAGAACACTTAATTGTGCTCATGAGGAATCTGTACCTGG
>NW_006408522.1:4585992-4588950 GCF_000296735.1 Chrysochloris asiatica
AAGAGGAAGACTCTCAATGAGATGGATTGGCCAAGTGGCAGCATCGATGGACTCAAGTGTGGCAACAGTAGTGAGGTTGGCCCAGGATCGGGCCGTGTTTCATTCTGCTGTGCATAAGGTGGCTAAGAGTCAGTACCAACTCAATGGCACCTACCAACAACAAATGAGCAAAAATGTTGAATGAAAGCATCAAAAGAAGATGGGAGGAATACACAGAGTCACTGTAACCCTTTAAAAAGAAATGACCTTTCCAAGAGGTAGCATTGATCAAGAGTCAATGGTACTGAAGGAAGAAATACAAGCTGCACTGAAGGCATTAGTGAAAAGGCTTCAGGAATTGAAGGAATACAAAATTGAAATCTTTCAACAAATTGATGCAGTACTGGAATTGCTCATGCATCTATGCCAAGAAATTTAGAAGACAGCTACCTGGCCAACAGATTAGAAGAGATCGTTATTTGTGCCCATTTCAAAGAGAGGTGACTCATCGGAATAAGGAAATCATTGGACAATATCATTAATATCACATGGAGGTACAATTTTGCTGAAAGTAATCAAAAATTGATTGCAACAGTATGTCGAGAACTGCCAAAAATTCAAGACAGATTCAGAAGGGGACATGGAACAAGGGATATCATGACTGATGTCAGCTGGATCTTGGCTGATAGGAGAATACCAGAAAGATGTTTACTTGTGCTCTACTGACTATGCAAATGTTTTCACCAGTGGAAATCATGACACACTATGGATAACATTGTAAAGAATGGGTATTTCAGAACAGTTAACTGTTCATGAGAAATCTGTACACAGATCAAGCGGCAGCTGTTACAAGAAAACACTGAAGATACTTAATGGCTTAAAAAATCAAGAAAAATGCATGCCAGCATTGTATCCTTTTATCCTACTTATTCAATCTGTATGCTGAGCAAATTGGATTATATGAAGAAGAATATTATATGAGAGAAGTTGGATTATATGAAGAAGAATATTGCATTAGGATTGGAGGAAGACTCATTAACCTGCAATCTGCAGATGATACAACTTTGCTTGCTGAAAGGGAAGAGGACTTAAAATACTTTTGAAGATCAAAGCCTTTGGTATAAATTGTACATCAATGTAAAGAAAACAAAAATCTTCACCACTGTACTAATAAATAACATTATAATAAATGGAGAAATAACTGAAATTGTCAGACTTCATTTTGCTTGGCTCCACAACCAACACTCATGGAAGGAAGCAGCAGTCAAGACATCAAATGATTTATTAGGCAAATTTTATTTATTTGCATTACGCAAATCTGCTGCACAAGACCTCTTTAAAGTGTTAAAGACCAAAGACATCAGTTTGAGAACTAAGGAGCACTTGATCCAAGCCATGGTATTTTCAATCACCTATATGTGTATCAAATTGGACAATGATTAAAGAAGATGGTAGAAGAATTGATACTTTCGAATTATGGTGTTGCAGAAGAATATTAAAAGTACCATGAACTACCAGAAGAACAAACAAATCTATGTTGAAAGAAGTACAGCAGGATCCTCCTTAGAAGCCAGGATGGTAAGACTTCATCTCTCATACTTCAGACATGTTATCAGGAGGGACTAGTCCCTGTAGAAGGACATCATGCTTGAAAAAGTAAGGTCAGTGAAAAAGGAGAAGACCTCCTCCTCCCACCCCCCACCCCCAATAAGATGGACTGACACAGTGGCAGCAGCAATGGACTCAAGTGTAAAAACAACTGTGAGGATGAGCAGGACCCAGTAACATTTCATTCTGTTGTGCATGGGGTTGCTATAAGTCTGCAGAGACTCCACAGCACCTAATGCAACAAAATAATTATACACGTGCATCTTATTACTTGATTCAGTCTGTCATTCTTACTAGACTTGTAAACTTCAAGAAGAAAAGGATCAAATCTGTTTTGCTTATCATTGTATTCTCAGTGCAAATTGTGCAGAAATCCTCATATATGTCTAAAACTGAGTTAATTACCCTTTCCAACTATTTCCTTGCAAATCTGACCCCTTCCCAGTGCTTCCTTTATCAATAATTTGGCTCAAGTAAAAACCTCGGGCATTACTCTTAAATTTCTCTTTCACTTTCATTCCAACATGACAGCTATTACTAAGATGCTGGTTAATAAACTAAAATTCTCCAGTTCATTCACTTTGCTCTTTTTCTATTAATAACATTATTACAAATTGAATGGTATCTTTCCAAAATAAGTGTTGTAAATCCTAATCTCTATACTTGTGGAGAACTCCTGGTGTGGTACTGTAAAATAAACACTGGACAAGGAAGCACAAGGTCGGAGGTTCAAGCCCACTAGGTGCTTCTAGGAAATGAGCTGGAACCAAATTGATGGCACTTAACAACAACAACATACTTGTTGATGTGATCCCATTTGGAATAGGGTGTCTTTGTTATGTTAAATGAGGACACACCAGTGTAGTATATGCATTACGGTAATCACCTTTGAAATATAAAAAGAACAGATTAAGCACAGAGAAGCAAACACCAGTGGAGGAGAATGTACATGCCACGTGAAGATCATCAAGTAATGGATAAATGAAAGATGAAAAGAGATGAGGACCTTCCCCTATAGTCCAGAGAGAGAGAAATCCTTCCCCCAGAATTCAGACATCTACTCTCCTAAAAATAAATTTGTTAAAGCCACCACTTGTGGTAATTCTGTTATAGCAGCACTTAGAAACTAAGACAACTACACTAGTCTAGGCCTCCATCATTTAAAACTAGTTTATGCCAATAGTCTCCAATTTTATTCTCCCATTCATTCTCTAAGTAGCATCAAGAGTAAAAACCTAAAACTAAGCACTTTAATCCCATTTAAAAAAAAAAAAAAAAAAAGCTTGTTAATGCCTTCGGTATGGATTGCATCTCGATGTCAGGAAAACAAAAATCCTCACCACTGGACCAATAAACAACATTCTTATCAAC
>NW_006408522.1:4589498-4591099 GCF_000296735.1 Chrysochloris asiatica
GATAGGACATTGTTTCGTTCTGCTGTGCATGGGGTCACTATGAGTCGGTTCCGACTTGATGGCACCTGACAACAACAACAACAATGAGGATTATGGAGTCCTGCTACTATGGAGCTGAAGGGTAAGTACTGGACTGCTAAAGGAACGGTTTGCAGTTCAAATCCACAAGACGCTCCTTGGAAACCCTATACAGGGTCACTATAAGTTGGAACCGACTAGATGACACTTAACAACAACAGATTTCTATAGTCTTTAGCATGAAACCCAAACTTCTGAACCAAGCTTTTAAGGTGCTCTACAATCTAACCCTTACCTAGCATTCCAACCCCATCTCTTCACATTCTGTTCCTCATTCTCCAGTCTGCTAATGGCCTATGCAATGTATTACCATCAAGCCTTTAATTACACTATTCTCTCTGCTTGACACAAGTCTTCTGCCCTCTCTCCCTTTACGTGTTTAACACAACCACTTGGGTCTCTGTTTTACCATCACTTTCAAAGAGAAATGTCCCTTGATCCCACTCTATACTTTGGCTGCAAATGCTAGCCTTCAACAATATACTATGAGATCATAACTCATCAAACTTTGTTATAATAACAAAGAATTTATGCTCTACAAGAGGAAGAATCATGACTATCTTATTTAATTTTTTTTTTATCCTGAGTGCCAGTACAGTTTGTGACACATGGTAGATGTTATTGTTATTGTTGTGATGTGCTGTGGAGTCAGTTCCGACTCATAGCAACTCTGTACAGTGTTTCCGAGGCTGTAAATCTTCACAGGAGCAGAAAGCCTCATCTTTCTTCCATGGAACAGCTGGCAGTTTCGAACTGCTGACCATGAGATTAGCAGCCCGATTCGTAACCACTACGCTACCACTAATTAAATATTTGTTGAATGAACTAAATGAATATTCACAAAATTGAACTGAGCTTGTTAACTCCAAGCTGTATGTCTAGGAAAAAGCCCATTAACTTTGTTATAAACCACTCACAAGCAAGAGTTGTTGAATCAGGAGGGAATTTTAAATCTGTCAATATTATTTAATTTTTAAACTAAGAAGCTTAAAATTCTAATTAAATACATTTGAGAAGACCATTAACAAGTGAAAGGTTTCCATAAGATGGGGTGTGGGAAGAATAAATATAGGACTAGGCTTCCACTAGTGGAACCCAGAGTGAATTTTTGATCAGGATTTTCCTGCCATTGATAAGCTTATTTATTATTCAGTGTCCTGGCAAGATGAACTTTGGAAATGGTTCTGAAACATACAGAAACATATAAGCAAGATAAAGGTACTTTTCTGACATAAGCTCTATAATAAAAAGATTATTTATTTTACATACACATATACTTGGACACATACTAAAGTTCCTTTAAAAGTATGACATAGTGATGAGGAAGTATAAGAAGTTTGTGGAAAAATGAAATTAAAAGACAATGGAGGGAGGAACAAACAAGATGGCGGATCGGGTGGACGTATAGCAGAGAGCTCCGCCAACAACAACACAGAACACCCGACCAAGCAGGTTCAGGGGATGGTCCCAGAACTCTGAACCACATATAAAGGAATACTTAGAAGGTTGAAAGGCTCACAGCT
>NW_006408522.1:4593863-4624024 GCF_000296735.1 Chrysochloris asiatica
TAAAGGTAGAAGTTTTGTAACAATAAAAAGGGGAGTGGTTAATCTTACAGTCCAGAAACAGAGGACTCTAGGACCATCAAGAGCAGAATGTACAAATAGAATGCGGGACCTTATCCAGAGAAGCAGCAGCACCAGAGATGGGGGCATGGAGAGTGGGAGCGGCTGAGGACTCCAGATTCATCAACTAAGTAGAGATGGACTAAGAACTGGTGGCCAGAAGCAGACTTGCAGAATGTGCCCTTTGGAGATATAATTTATTATATATGTCTGAGTGGGTTTTTTGTTTGTGTGTTTTTTTAAAAAAAGCTAAAGCGGATAAAGAGAAATACTTTTAACTGATGGTATATGGAGGGGATTATAATCAATGTAATGAAACAATGTGAATGTGAAACTGATGATGTGCCCTGTAAACTTTCACTCAATCCACAATAAAAACCTTAAATTAAAAAAATTTTTAAAAAGACAATGGAATTTTTCCATGAACTTTTTGAAGCCTCCTCATATTGTCTTTATGTTTTCCAAAAAGTTATCATTTAGTCTAAATACATCATTTCTTGCTATCCATTCCTATACTACCCTAATCTCAAATTCCAACTCAATACCATCTATGCTGCTGTTAAGTACCGTCGAGTCTATTCCAACTCATAGTGTAGGGTTTCCAAGGAGCAAATAGTGTGTTTGAACTACTGATCTTTTGGTTCAAACTGACCTTATAGTGTCCAGTGCTGTGTCCCACAGTGCCACACCATCCTTAGAGGGTGATAAACCAGTCATCTGCTATTTTTCTGGTTCACAGCAAGCAAATAGGTGGTAGGGGAAGTACTAAGATGGTGTTAGTTGTTTTTAAAAATAATAATTTTTAAACCCATTAAAGTTTATATTCAAGCATTCATGCCCCCATCATCATAAGCCCAACACTACCACCCTTTTCTATCACTACCTTCAAAACACACCTCTCTGGCTGCTCCCAGTTCATTTCAGCAAGAATTCACCAGCTTCAAAGTGTCAACGTTTCCCCACCATAGGGTACGGTAATGTGAGGGAGATTTACCTGGCTCTTTTCTCCTGCCTTTGGTTATTAAATATGAAACCTGAATAAGGTGCAATGTGACCAGGGAATAAAAACAAATGAGAAATCTGAAATTTTAGTTAAGATATGAAAATACTGCTGGGTATTATTTTCAACTACCTGTAAGTGTTTTCTCATCTCTGAATGCCATTTCAAGTCACAAATCCAATAAAAACAACAGACAGACATATCTAACTTGACCATTAAATATGTCAATCTTTTCCTCTGGTAGCATATTGGTTACCAGTCGGGCTGCTAACCTCAAGGTCAGCAGTTTGAAACTACCAGCCGTTCTGCAAGAGAAAGATTATGTTTTCTGCTCCCGTAAAGATTTACAGCCTCAGAAACCCTATACAGCGTTGCTGTGAGTCAGAACCGACTCCACAGCATCACCATACATAGACCTTTTTACTTCTGAGAAAGTGATTAGAGAGTTAGGAGGTGACATTATTTTAAGCCACTAAATCTCTATCCTGCCTTTAAGGGGCACTACTGTTACAGTGGTTAAGTGCTCAGCTGTTAATCAAAATGTCAGCAGTTCCAACCCACCAGTCACTCCTTGAAAGAGGTGGTAGTCTGCTTCTGCAAAGATGTACAACCTTGGAAACCCTATGGGGCAGTTCTGCTCTGTCCTATGAGGTCACTATGAACTGGAATCAACAGGACAGCAACGGGTTTGGTTTGCTTTGGGATTCTGTCCTTATTCATACTCAAAAGGTATGAGGCAGGTTACACTTTACACAAACACCCAGAGCTTCCCAATTTAATAAGCTTAGAATCTCCATTTCTGGGAGCTTTTCCCTGACCAAAGTGCTTTCCAGAAATAAACAAATTGTAGTTTTCTCCCTCCTCAGTGATACTGTATAGGCCTACATCCAGAATCATTTTTACTCAGCTCTTCAACATGAAGACTTGTCTCCCTAGTCCTATAGGGCAACTGCATTGTCTTGTCCAAGAGTTACCTGGACAAGCACAAGCTAAAAATGCAGCATTAGCACCAAGTCTTCAAATAAGACATACTATCGACAGCACTATCATCTCTAAGCAGTATCTAATAGCAGATTTGAACTAAGTGTAAAACTTAATTGTCAAAATTAGTACAGTGGTTTCCTTGATACCACTAATGCTTTGTCCAGACTGTGAGGCATGCCCATGGTAAAATCTATCAAGAATGACCACTTTTTCCTGGTAAATTGTTTTCAATTAAGTTCTGGTACGGCAATGTTAAGTAAAAAGTTTTGGAACCCACCAGATGCTCTGCAAAAGACAAGATCTAACAATGTACTCCTGTAAAGATTATAGCCTCAGAAACCCTACAGAGCAGTTCTTCTCTCCTATCGGGTCGCTATGTGTCGGAAATCAACTCAATGGCACATAACAAGTATTATCTGCATAATTAAATATGATCCCATCTGATAAATGGAGAGTCCTGGTGTGGCACTGTGGGTAAATGCACCAGACTGCAAAGCCATTTGAACTAAAAGGTAGGCAGTTCAAGCTCACCAGCTGCTCCTCGGAAACCCTATACAGGGTTGCTATGGGTCAGAACCGACTCGATGATACCTCACAAGAACAACATCTGATAAGACACAGGATCAAAAACAAATGTAAAAAAAAAAATGTACAAGTAAATTTCAGAAACAAAGAAAACTAACTAAAACAACAACAAAATGTTTTAAAGCATGCTGTAGAATCGTGCTGAAAGTCAGAAAAGGAGATATTACTTCAAAAGAACTACCAAAGGCCCTGGGCCTAAGAGAGACTAAACCCATGGATATTTATGTTAGTAAGAGGATACCAGTTTGCTTAAGGATAATTCCCAAAGGTAAGACCGCTTATAGAAATGGCATCATTTTCTCAATGATCAAGGAACAGCTGGTAGTTTCGAACTCCTGATCTTGAGGTTCACAGCCCAACTCGTAACCACTACACTACCAGGGCTCCTTAACCACAAGGTATACAGGGTCCTTAAGAATGGGAACCTACTTGATAACATTTAACAACAAAATATATATATGGAGTCCTAGTGTGGCACTGTAGGATAAGCACTGGACCACAGATTAGCAGTTCAAACTCACCAGCCGCTCCTCAGAAACCCTATACTCAACGACACTCTCTCTATATATATATTCCAGCGCTCCTTCCATGTATTATAGTGGTTAAGAGTAGGGCTGCTAATCTCAAAGTCAGCAGGTCAAAACTACCAGCGGTTCCACAGGAGAAAGATGTGGCTTATCTGCTCCCATAAAGATTTACAGCCTCAGAAACCCTATATAGGGGTCGCTACGAGTCGGAACTGACTCCATGGCATATAACCACCACCACTATTACCATATATGGAGTCCTGGTATGGTGTTGTGGGCTAATGCACTGTACTGCAAGGTCAGTATGAACCATAAGGTCGGCAGTTCAAGCTCAACAGCTGCTCCTCGGAAACCCTATACAGGGTTGCTATGAGTCGGAACTGACTTGACAATACTTAACAACAGCACACACACACACACAAACATATATACATATATATATACACACACATATACACACACATATATAATGTGGAGTCCTGGTGTGGCATTGTGGACTAATGTGTCAAACTGCAAAGTCGTTTGAACTGCATAGTCAGTAGTTCAAGCTCACCAGCTGCTCCTTGGTGCAGCTATACAGGGTCACTATGGGTCGGAATAGACTCAATGGCACTTAAAAACAACATATATAATGTAGAGTGATATTGAGTCAGTAGCAGCACATAGCGAACCTATATAGGGTTTCGGAGGGGTAGAACTAGACCTTGGAATTCAAACCAATCTTTTGGTCCAGTACTTTATTCTACAGCACCACACCAGGTCTACAGATAATTAGATAAAGTATATATGGCTGGCAAACAAGAAGAGAGAACAGGTTTGGGCCACAGTTATTCCATGCACTCTGGAAGGATCCGGAAATGGGATACTTGAAATGGCCTTCCTTGAATAGATCATTAATCTGGTCTCCATTCCCATTTGCCTCTCATAGTATAAACATCTCAATAGGCTTAGAGTAGAGTCCTGGTGTGGCACTGTAGGATAAGCACTGAATGGCAACTAAAAGGTCAGTGGTTCAAACCCAACAACTGCTTCTTGGAAACCCTATACAGGGTTGCTATGAGTCAGAACCACCTCGATGGCTTTTTAACAACAACAGGCTTAGAGAAATTTCAGTATTTACAGAAATATGTTTCAATGACACAGTCCTTAAACACAAGCCAGCTTTTGCATGGGAACCTCAACCAAAGAAATAATGATTTCAATAGTGGAGAAAAATTTGGTTGTGTTGAATTTATGGAGCCAGTGTACCAATCTCCCACATGACATTATGCTAAGTAATTTTTCAAGGATAATTTCTAATGGATTGCCTCACACCCTGACTTTAGAGCTTGATCCTTGTAAGAGGTGGGAAGGGGCAGGAAAGATATCAGGGGCAGAAAAAGTTGAAAGAATTTCTCAGCCTCTTTCTGAAACTGCAATAAGCAATCAACTTGTTTGATTTCGCACACCACACCCTAGATCTAAGCACATATTCAGAAGCAAAATGAAAAATGCTTTATCACATATCTTATCTAAAACAGACATTCTACCAGATGTTTAGGAATCTGCATACTGATTAAATTAAGATCTAGCCTAAATAAAAATGTGCAGTTACTTTGTATCATCAATTCTTCCACATTTATCAATTTTTCCTCCTCCTATTCAGTGGTATACACATTTAAGATACTCCAAAACCTAGCAAGATGCATATAATAATGTATAGGCTATGTACATTCTGAGAGCATAGATAATGCATGCACCAGTATCTTAAAATATGTATTTTTAAAAATTATATTACATGAGAATTTAAGGTTATATAATTATAATTTTAAACACTGGTGTGGTGCTGTAGAATAAGACTGATAACTGCAAGGCTGATAGTTCAAAACCATCAGCCACTTTCAGAAACCCTTCGCTCTGGGTTAGAGCCAACTAATAATAGTTATAATTTTGTTAAAATTTTACAACACGCAAAAATAGTTATTATAATTTTGGTCCAAATGTGACATTCTACAATATTTTTAGCTATGAGTTTGCAGCATATTCAAGTATGTGCTCACCTGTGGTAACAATTAGTATTCTAGTTACTCTCCCTAGGCTAGAGATTTAAAATTCAAATAGGGACTACATTATATCCCAAAACACTTAATTCTCTTTTGGTTTCAAAGATGATATATGTGTTAATAAAAAAAACAAAGAAAGTATAGAGATGAGATTTACATTATTTCTATGAAGTGATGTTCTCTCTCTCTTCCTTTAATAACATTTAAGGGCTTATATTGTTGGAATATGTTCAATCAAGGTTCAAGAATAATGTCTTTCTCCTGGGGACTCTTGGGCCCAGAGTCAGTGACATAGCCACAGAGGACTAGAGTGGAGAGTGAAGCATCCAGCTGATAAGAAGAGAGGGCATATGCATAAGAACGCCCACACTTGCAGATAATACCCACTTATCCTGGCTTCAGTGCCTGGATGATCAGAGCTCAACCAGAAGTAAAAAGAAGAGAGAAAAAAAAAAAAAAGTATTCTCATACAATTTGATGAATTTGACCTACACCTATGGAAGCAGTAGCTCAAAAGAGGGAACAAGTCCTTACAGCAAGAATCATTCCCACCCCCTCCACACACAGAGTAGACAGGGATGGGCAACTTGGACATCGGCTACCCAAAATGGGGGGTGGGAGGCTACAAAGGCAAGAAGTGACTGGCTTACAAGCTTTCAAGAGGGAACCTAGATCCAGAGGGCCTGGAGGAATGTAGAATCTCCAGTAAGTAGTATTCAATCTGACTAGGCAGGGCTGATACAATGAAATACAGACGGGTCTCTGGTGATACAATAGTGAATGATTGTTATCAGGACTATTGTGAGGGTGGGAAATGTAAAGGTAGACGTTTTATAGCAAGGAGGGGAGTGATTAACTTTTCAGTCTAGGAGCAGAGGTCCCTAGGACCATCAAGGGAGAAGATCAGAGAGCGAGACCCTACCCAGAGAAGCAGTGATGCCTGAAATGGAGCTAGAGATGATGACGTGGAGCAATGGAGCAGCTGGAGACTTTAGATCCAGAGAGGGAGAGCGACTGTGTGCTGAAGACCTGGGGGGTACGGGGGAAGGATTGCATAGAGGGGATTGTAACCATGGCAATGAGACGATATACGATAGAATGAATGTAAAACTAATGTTCTCCCATGTAAACTATCATATAATTTAAAAAAAAAAAGAATAAGGTCTTTCTTTGATAGCTGAGTTATTTTATTTTGCAATGTCATAAATTTCCAGAAGATTAGAAATAATTATAATCTAAAATAAACATAGATATATATTCACAAACCTATGAAAAAAGAAACTAGTTTTGGACTAGCAATACATTTTGATTACCCAAATCTATCTGTAATCTATAGAGACTTAGTATGATGCTGTAGGTAAGAAGCCTAACAAAGAGAGGCTGTGTGCTGATGGCCAGGGGGCAGGCTTGTGGGGTGTACCCTTTGGTTGTTCGATGATGCATGGAGGGGATTGCAATGAAATTAAATACGGTAGGTTGAATGTAAAGCTGGTGTTCTCCCATGTAAACTATCACATAATTCACAATAAAAACGAAAAAAAAAAAGAAGCCTAATAAACCCTTCAAAACTAACCTCAATATTAGCAGTCCCCAGAAACCCTGTACAGGGTCACTATAAGTCAGAACTGACTCAATGGCAAAAAGATGGAAATGGCAAAAAGAAAGGAAAATATTAAGAGTTCCCTGGCTAAAGGAGTTAATTTCCTAAGGGCATTTCAATGAAGTCAAAGTCCTTCTTACATCAGTGATTTTTAACCAAGAGAAATGCTAAAAGAGTCTATTGAACTTTAAAAATGTGTACATGTTTAGGGCTCCAGGCCCCCAAAATTTACTTCGATAGGGGCCTTCTTGCTTGTCTATGACCTGAACATTAACTTCTCTAACCTCAAGCTACTTAACTGCTGTTAAGTATGATGGATAGATACATAAACCTCCTTTCTACAACACTCTCTGTACCTTTCACTAAAGTTTGAATCAATGTAGAAACAAAGTACCCAACTTCTGAAGAAACATATCAGCTAGAAATGATCAATTCTGGGTGAGCTAAGTACCAATTTATTTAAAAAACAAACAAACAAAAATAACAACTTACAGAGCTTATTAATTTAATGGCCCAGGTCTGGCTCATCAAAACACTAGACTAGACTATTTGCCACTAGGACTAGAACCCAGAGGTTAAAAGAGCAATTTGAGTATTTCTCAGGAACACAATTCAACTGTACTCTACCACCACCAAGTCCTAAGAACTACCTTTTTTTCCCTCCTACAGCTAGTAACAAGTTCACAAAAGAAGTATTTCAATCCATTCTTCTACTGAATGTTCAGGCTACCTGGTTGGAATGTTTGTTGTTGTTCAGTGCCATCAAATCTGAACAAAGGAGTGGCTGGTGGCTAGCTAATGCCCTCAAAAAGTCTAAAGTCTGTACTCTACCAAATAAACTTATTTTAATGGAAAATAGTCAAGCTAAGAACTATTCAACCTGAGATCACCCTCCACCATAAGAAGCCTAACAAACCCTTCAAAACTCAATCAAATATATACTCCCAGCTAAGGTTATTCACGGTATAAGTAGATTTGTGTTATCTTTCAATAATCCAGAACTTGATTGGAACTTAATCCAACAGCATTTTAGGAGGTTGTGGAATAATATCCACTTGTCTGTGGATATTCATCAGCTACATGCTCAAATTTCTGATATAAGTAATTCTCAAAGTGAGCACTGAGTGGCCACTAATTTGCTACCCCTGCTAGAGAGTAAGATCCCCTAAGAACTTGATTGAACCTCAGCATAGTGATCCTGCTTGGTCACCTTAGAGCAGGTGGTGGGCTGGCAATGTCTTGCGTATGGGGTCCCCAGCCGATCTCCTCCCTCCCTGCCTTCCTCAGATGGCGGCTGTTTATGCTGGACGTGTGGCCAGAGACAGGTAAGGATCACGTGGAACCTCGGCAACCTAAGAAGAGCCATTGCCATGCTGCAATGAGTTTCGATGACGGGTAAGACTGAGGAATTCACACTGACCGCCTAAGACAGGCAGCGTCCCTTAAACAAACAATAAATAAGGAGGAATCTGATGCAGACTGTGCAGACCCGGTCAGGAGGTCAAGACCCTGTGGGCCCAAGCGTTGTTGACCGTCCAAACCATAGGCTCTGAGGATCAGACTTTAGCCACCTAGTAGACATAGCAAACTGTCCCTCATCTGATTATTCAGTAATGCTTGTTAGTAATCTCATACATGAGCCCTGGATATCCACAGACAAATGTAAAAACCTTCCCTAAAAGCCGAGACTATAAATTCCAAAAAGGCAAGTCTCCTGCCCCCCCCCCAAAAAAAAAAAAAAAAAGCTAAAGAGGATAGAGAGAAACACTGTTAACTGATGATATATGGAGGGGATAATAATCAATGTAATGAAACAAGCTATATGAATGGTTGAATGTGAAGCTGATGATGTGCCCTGTAAACTTTCACTCTATCCAAAATAAAAACATTTAATAAAAAAAAAAAAAAAAAAAAAAAATCTGAGAAAAAATTCAATCAAATAATCAACTCCAAACCTCCAGGGACTTACCTTTCCAAAGTTTCTAAGGAATAGATTCTTTCCCTTAACTTCACAAGACCAGATACTTCAGAACTAATAACAATAATATCAGCAACAATTAACACTTACTGACAGGCACTGTGTTGAGTGCTTAACCTTCTTTTACTCATTAAATCCTTGTGAATAGTACTATTATTTGCCTAAACACTGCATATTAGAAAAGTGAGATTTAGGAATGAATAATTTGAATACCTCTGTCTTCAAAGTCCCAAATGTTATGTATTGCTTCCAATTTTAGGTTCCTATAATTTGTCCATGGATCAGGACATCACACACAGAAAACAAAATCATAGCTACTCTTCTCCAGGGTTACCTTCTAGCCTTTAAAGTTTCTGGTGAATTTTATCTTCATTATTTAGAGGAGTCCGGGTGTGGCGCTGTGGGTTAATGCGCTGGACTGCAACATCAATTTGAACCACAGGGTCGGTGGTTCAAGCTCACCAGCCACTCCTCTGAAACCCTATACAAGGTTGCTATGGGTCGGAACACTTTAACTCAATAGAACTTAACAACAACATTTAGGGAAATGTGTTCTACAATAATCACTATCAAACTTTAGTGTATACCACAACCAACGGGAAAGCCTGTTTAAAACCCAGATTGTGGGGCCTCAACCCTAGGGTTTCTGATTTGTGAAGCCTGAGACTAACAGGTTTCCAGATGCTGCTGATGCTGCTGGTAAGGTGACCACTGCTTTATTAGGAGGGAAAAACAAGTAATCCTCTCTCTCTTTAGCTATCACTTTCTCATGTGAAAACACTTCTCTACTGAGAACTTCCAACAAAAGAGCCACTTGGGATTTAAAAATACTTACATGGTCTAAAAGCTAAAAGACTTCTTTTTCCACTTCATAAAGACTCCAATAGCACCAATGATAATTTGTTGTTGTTGTTAAGTGCCATCGAGTCTGTTCCAACTCACAGCGGCCCTGCATAGGGTAGTTTCCAAGGAACCGCTGATAATAAGACAGTGGAAATACAGAAGGAAAACTAAGAATAGAAAGGTAAACGCTTCTCCAAAAACCCTTACCATCACACTTTACTTCTTCAGCCTAAAAAGTTATTTCTTGGGGACTTCTAGGACAAGAGAAATGCCAAAAAACTGTGTGTGGGGTAGGTTGTTTTATAGTACCAACTCCCAAAATGAGGACGAGCTCCTAGTGAATAGAAGAAATTTGATCTATAAAGCAAAAAAATCTCAAAAGGCTCCAAATTCCTGTGTCTTTTTTGTCACATCATCTTCCATCTCAAAAGAGTAATTCATCTTGTCCAAGGCAGACCCACTCTATACTTTCCTAGGTTGCTTAAACATTGATTATGCCAACATCATCTAAGATGAAAGACTTCAGGAAATAGGATTTGTTAAAAATGTCTCCTCAGCCAACCAGGGACAAAAACCTTCTTACTTGGGTGGGTGCTCTCAACCATGACTAACCTGTACCAAGAGAAATATATTTTAAAATATTAATATGGTCTGGCACCTTCCTGATGCTAATGGTTCCAGGCCCATCCCAACTGCACAACTGGGAAATTAACTGACGAGAAAAGCAATCTCCCTCTGCTCTCTACTTTCAGAGGCTTCTCCTTCACAGCTCTACCATGCACAGGAGGCTCATTCTATACATATACACAGAGAGAAAGCATTCACACATGCACACAAATAACTCTCGGCAGGAACCAAAAATCAAAGTCTAACCCCATGGTTTTTAAGTGAGCAAGTCCAATTTCATTCTTTGTAGCTCTTGACACATGCTGGCTGGGAGCCGTCTGGATTTTTTCTGCCTTGTTCCTGCACCAGAAGGCTCTGCACTGCAGGTCAGGGGATGATAAGGAAATGAACAGTGTAATTTCCAAGGCCTCTGAACATGGCCCTGTCAGCAGCTCTGGAGGCGGGTTACTCAAGCATGGCTTGAAGAGTGAAAACCACAGAGAGGAGGGCTCAGACAGCCAGCAGTGGCAAGATCTCAGCTGTGTATGTTACTGCCACCTCCGGCCTGAAAACCCAAGCCCAGCTGCCTGCCTGGATGAGCTCTGCTAGTAAAAGCTCTTATACCCAAATGGCAAAAACACAAGTTCACGCTGTGGGAGGAAGATTAAGGACTGGGACTTAGGTTTTCCAGGCACTCTTGTGTAGAAATGAAAACACTTAGTACTCTTCCAACGTCCGTGAGATTGCATATGCTGGCAAACCCACAGTAACATCTATCCAACATTACCCAACCCCATGTCAAGGACATGGCTGGAGAGAAAATTTAATTCATATGAAATCTGAAATTCAACAGGCCACTTCAATATTATCTGAGCAGATTTGGGGGGTGGAGAGGGGGTTGTCTCCCCACCCCACCCATACTCCCAGAACTATAAACCTCAGGATTTTAGAACACATCACTAGCATGCAAATTTCCCAACCCAGGTTTGGAACAACTTCTGAGCATAGTGCTGAAAGTCTTAACCAACAAGTCTGGTCTTTTCAAAAAAGCTTGGCATATTCAGATCGGGCTTTCTATACAGTGGAATGTTGCTACTAGAGGACAGAGTAAGGCATATTTCAACTTAAATCAGGGTTTTCTTTTCCCTGGTATTTACTGAATGTTTCCTATGTGCCAGGCACTGATCTTAGTGTTTTACTGTCTATGAATTAGCTCACTTAATACTTAATTTTACAACAACCGTACTATTACTTTCTTCATTTTGCAGTTGAGAAAAGTGGGACAGAATGGTTAAGCAACTTGCTCAAAATTAACAATCAGAGATGCAAATCAAAATCACAATGAGATACTATTTCACTTCTACCAGGATGGCAGAATTTGAACAACAACAACAACAAAAAAAAAACAGAAAATAACAAAAGTTGATGAGGATGCAGGGAAACTGGAACCCTTACTTACTGCTGTGGGAATGTTAAATTGTACAGCCATTTTGGAAAACACTGTGATGGTTCCTCAAAAACTGAAAATAAAACTACCCAGAAGTCAGATACTCAAAATAGAGACCTGTACATCATGTTCATTGTAGCAGTATTCACAATAACAAAAAAAGTGGAAACTTACATGCATATCAATAGACAACTGATAAACAAAATACAATACACATACATACAATGATACTACTCAGCCAACAGTGATGTCTTGATATCCACTACATTATGGATAGAGCCGGAAGACAGTATGCTAAGTTAAATAAGTCAATCACAAAAGTACAAATACTTTTATGGCTTCAAAGGAAAAAGACAAACGTATAGAGAACAAAGTTTATTAGTGGTTACAAGGGGTAGGAAGCAGGGAGGTGAGGAGGCTAATGGTTATAGAAATATCATATAAAGAGTTACTATGAATAGGTGTCTGCAAAGTCAGTTTGAACCAAAAAGTTGGCAGTTCAATCTCACCAGCCAGCTGCTCCTTGGAAACACTATTCAGGATTGCCATGAGTTGTAATCAACTCAATGGCACTTAACAACAACAATCAATAAGTAAGGAGTCCTGGTGTGGCACAATACGATAAGCACTGAACTGCAAGGTCTGTTTGAATAGCAAGGTTGACAGTTCAAACTCACAGTTCAAACTCCTTGGAAACTACAAAGGGTCACTATGAGTCGAAACCAACATCATCAATAATTAAAGCTCTGGTAGTGTAGTGGGTTACTCAGTGGACTGCTAACTGCAAGGTCTGCAGTTTTAATCCATCAGCAACTCCATGGGATAAAGATGAGGCTTTCTGGTCATATAAAGATGTATAGCCTCGGAAACTCTGTTCAGGGTTGCTAAGAGTTGGACCTGACTTGATGACATACAACCACCACCATCATCAATAAGTAAAGACTCCTGGTGTGGTACAGGATTATCACTTGACTGAGAACCATAAAGTTGGCAATTCAAACCCACCAGCTACTCTTCGGAAGCCCTATACAGGGTCACGATGAATAGGAATCTTCTTTAACACTTTAAACTGTTTAACACTTCAACAACAACATAAATAAGTAAAGGAGCTCTGGTACAGTAGTGGGTTATGAGTTGGGCTGCTAACCACAATTACAGCGGTTCAAATCTACTGGTGACTTTTCAGGAAAAAAGATGAGGGTTTCTACATTAATAACAAAATACAGCTTCAGAAACCATATACAGGACCACTATGAATTGCAATCTGACGTCACAGAACATAAATACCACACCATCAAGAAGTAACGGACTCCTGGTATGGTGCTGTAGAATAAGCACTGGACTGCTACCCACAAGGTTGGTGGTTCAAAACCATCAGCTGCTCCTCGAAAACCATATACAGAGTCGCGATGAGTCTGAACCAACCCCACAGCACTTAACAATAATGAATTGCATACTTGTAAAAAGTTGAACTGGCAAAAGTTGCATAATAGACATAATTACAACAACACTAACAAAGAGTAGCTATTGAGGTTGCTTTTGTACAACCAAAATCCTCATGAGATTTGATTTCTTGATTGGGGAATTTAGGGTCATGGTTTCCTTGAGCACCCCAGTTAATTGGTCTAATACTGTGTTTACTGTTGCTGTTCTACGTCTTAGTTGAGCAGTGCCAGTGCCTGAGGTCTTCAAATCTTGCAAGGGTCATCCAAGACACAACAATAGTTCTCTATTTGCATGGAGCCACAGAAGAAGGAAGAGCATCAGGAATAAAAGGAGGATGTGGAATGTATACCTAAATGCCTCCATTAGCAACTGCTTTCTTTGCCATGAGACCAGAACTAGATGGTGCCTGGCTACCATTACTGGTTGTTTTGATGAAAGATCTGAAGATGAGTCCCGATCAAAAGGGGGAAAATGCAGACCAGAATTTAAATTTTTCACAAAATCAAGGTGTTTGATTTGCTGAATGTAAAACTGAGGATTTGCCCTGTAAACGTTCACTCAATTCACAATACAAACTTAAAAAAAAAAAAAAAAGAAATCTTCATGGATTCCAGATTTCCTGGAGCCATGAAGATTGGAGAAACCTACAAACTATTATAATAAGATAACCTTTAAACCTTAAACCAAAAATATCCCCTGAAGTCCTCTTAAAATCAAATCGTTTGGCTTAACCAGTAAAAATGAATCAGTCTTGAGCATTATGCTCTTTTAAGATATATATGGGATCAAACTGACAACAGCAACTTGAAAGATAGGATGAGAATCTTATGAGGGTATAAATTTATGTATGTCAACGGAAGATGAACAAACTCAGAAAAGGAAGGGCAGAACTGCTGCACAACTTAAAGACTGTTATCATTGTCACTAAATGGTACATGTAAGAACTGCTGAAGTGGCGTATGTTTTATTGTATATATTTCAACAACAAAATACAAGCTTTTAAAAAGTATGTGTGTGGGTGTAAAACAGACCTAACTGTGGTTGGACAATGAGGGATTGCAATACAACAGAATTGAGCTGGAAGGCATAAACTTGGGCATGAAAACAAAACAAAGGACAAAGGAAGATGCACTTAGAACATAAGATATAATACAAGCAAGATCAGTGAAGCAAAAGAGCAAAGTGCCAATTTTACCATTTTCTTTGTATCCTAACCTAATGGGGAAGGTGGGACATGTATGCATCATTCTGATAGAAGAAGCTAAAACACAATTATGGGGAAAACAGAGTACAGACGGTTCCTACCTTGCAAGATCAAAAACAACAGGAAGATCTTCAATAAGTGGACTGACAAAGTGGCAGTAACAATGGGCTCACACATAACAACTGTGAGGATGCCACAGAACTGGGCAGTATTTTGTTCTGTTGTGCATAGGGTTGCTATGAGTTGGAACCAACTTTCCAGCATCTAACAAAAACAAAAAGGTCCTAGGATAGCCTCTGGTTGCAAACTTCTAGAGCATTTAACCACTACAACCCACTGGTTTACTTTAAATGATTTGGAAAAAAAAAGGAGTCTCAATTTAAAGCTCTCAGTCATAAGCCCTGACAGTCGGCACAAATAGAACACTGCAATCTGTGGTCTGTAAATTCCTTTTTTTTCTTGCCTGTCAGAGTGGCGACACAAGCACAAAGCTTGGGACACTCAGACACCCTCCCTCCTCCATATCTCCCTTCCACCCTTAACAGCCTATCAATCAAACCCAAAGCAAGGGAATAGGCCAGGCCTGAGCCGGAAGGCTCTGTCTTGTTTACTCCTCAACATTCCCTCCCCCAACACTTCAGCTGGCAGGAAGTCAGACGCAGGAGTGTTCAATAATAATTCAGGGCAGCAGCAGTTGCTAAGAGCCATCTCTTGTCTCTCCCAGAAGTCTGGAAACAGCACCGTGAGCCCTTCCAGAGAGGTGTGGTGAAACAAAAGTGTGATCCTGTGAAGGGAAATCCATATCCTTGGCTAGCAGAAATTCTCTCAGCCACAGCCTGAGATACCTAACTTGAGAGAGAACAGACCCTGAGGTAGACAGTATGAATATTCAAATCTTCCTCATCAGCATGTGGTAGCACATGAGACAATTCTACCCTATACCACAGACTCTGTTGTCTTCTCTTCTATTTCTAAGTGGGCAAAGACTCCAGTCAAAAGACACTTTCCAAATACGAATTTTCATTCTTTATGACAGTTTCCAACCCTGAGAACACAACTGCCTAGATTATATCAAAACATCTGTTTTGGTTCTATTGGTTGTCCCCACATGGACGGAACATTCCAAACCAGTTAGGCCATAGGCAAGTCCACATTTCAGAGAGAAAATCTTAAAAGAGGTTTTACAGGCTTTGTTTATAAACTACTATATGTATCATCAAACACTAACTGAGCACCTATCATGCCCCAAACCCCGGGATAACTGTTTCTCAAAAGCTATTCCATGGCAAGGTTCCAACCTTTCTTTCCTGTAACTTGTTGCCTCTTCCACCTTCATCATTTCAAAAATGTTCTCTCCCTGCACATTGTGTTTTTATCTCCTAGCAACTTTCAAACATTTATTTAAATAATTATCTACTTCAATAGCCAAAGGCTTTATAAAAAAGGCGCCCTTAGAACCAAAGGGTCCAAGAGTTGAGCGAAAATGAGAAGTAATCGAGAAAGCAGGCTCTTGCTTATGGTAATGTCACACTGCACAGCAAAATTTCTGTTTCTAAAAGTACTTTTCAGCAATTTTAACTCGCCCCCCCCAAAAAAAAACTGAAGCACAGTTGTTGTTGTTGTTGTTGTTATATGCTGTGGAGTCTGTTCCGATTCATAGCAACCCTGTAGAGGGTTTCTGAGGCTGTAAATCTTTACGGGAGCAGAACGCCTCATCTTTCTCCCGCAGAACCACTGGTAGTTTCGAACTGCTGACCCTGAGGTTCGCAGCCCGATTCGTAACCACTACGCTATCTCCCCCTTTTCTCACACATTCCACTGCCTCATTCTCACAGTCTCCCTGGAAAGCAAGGCTCATAGGACAGCTACATTATTAAGGGCCCAAACTCCCTGGCACCAGGTGTATTCTTAGTTGAATGTACTGCATCTTTCAGACCAATTATAATCTGAAGGGCAGCCAACCAACCAGTCTCTGCACCTACAGGAGAGAAAATGGGTTCCATTTGCTTCTCTGCTGGAGACAGACCATAATGGACATTTAAACTTAAATCCAACAGGAAGCTAAATAACATTAATCCTTTCACAAACAAACAACTACTGGGCTTAGATGACTGCAGTATGTAAGTGTTCTAAAACAGAAAATGAAGGCCATTCTGAGAAGTGCCTCTCAGCACAGGAAGAACTGATTTCTGGACTCTTACCGACAATGATTATGAACATGGATATATGGCAAAAGTTTCCTGAAGTCAGATGTAGGGAACAGTCTAATGGGCCTACAATAAAAGCAAGAACTCTTAGTACTCCTAGGCCTCTTTAAAACAGTATTATCCATCTGTACCCCAAAGAAAATGGCAACTCACAGCCAGCACAGGATAAGCCATGCCAATAACCAGCTGGAACTTGACTCTGCTGAGGTGGCCTACAGCAGCTGCCACCTAAACACAGGCAGGCTCTCTGGCAGCTGCCACTGGTAAAAGGCAATGAACGACTGTGTTATTAGTGGAAGAAATTCACAGTCCTGTTACCAGAGAAGCCCAGATGTTGCTAAGAGCTACAGATGTGCTAGGGGATAAGACCAAAATACCTACAGCAAAGAAAGCAAATGCTACTTCTGTAGTCCAGGCACTGAACGGGTACCACTACCCAAACGTACACATCCAGCCTCTATTTATTAACACTTACATATGGAAATAGGTATTCCCTGCTGCAGCTGATGTAATTACAGAGAAATCAATTTATACTGCATCTGCTGGGATCAGCTGAAAGCACAGAGTGAACAGAGCAAAGAGCAGAAAACAAAGAGCCAATGAACAGAGATCATCATCACCAGGCCAGCCGCCACTTTGTAAAAAAATATAAGCTGCTTTTTTTTTAGTTTAAGGCAGCCTCAACTGACCCTAGACTTACACCTACTATGCCCCAGCCCTGCAAGCTCCATTTCCTGAGACATGAACAAAGAAAATCTTCCCAGGAGGGACTCAGCCTTAACCTCTCCTGGGCTGCAGACACCTGTCCTTCCAAGTCAAGCAGAAAGCAAGGTATCATTACATTGTTAGGCAGGTATTAAATCACCAGGATAAGGTGATTCTCAATTGTTGAGAGAGATACCTGCCCACGAACTACACCTTTAATGGCTAAAGAATCTCATTCAAGCCACCCTATCATAAGCACATCAACTCATAATGCCTAAGTATCTCATCGTACTCCTTCACTAAAACTTGCCCCTTTGCTTTTTGGTAGCTATCAAAATAACAATGAAACTCATTTAACCCTTTGCAGCCAAAGTTAATTTAACCCAGCAGCACCATTTATCCCACAAGAATTTTACTCAACCTACATAAATAAGGTATGAAATATAAGTCAAGCTGAAAACCATACAAGGGTCTGATGCCCACTTCTAGCAACAAGTGTCTAGTGTCAGGGGACAAGAACAAGGTAGGAGGTTCTCTACCTGGCCTAAATAGAAAATTCATTCTGCTAAGTAGCTGCCCCCAACAACACAATCCTACTCCAAAATGTCTAGACCTTCTGTTAATGAGTCCGTAGGGAATTCTTTAATTTGGAACAAAACCACATTATCATTACCAGCTGCTCTGACCTTGTAATTGATCATTACCCACAAACTAATGAGCCTCCCACAGAGTACACATAGCATTCGGCGGTTAGTCTAGGCCAGTTTTGACTGGCGGTGGGCAGCCAGATCAGGCCACTTCTTACCTTTTCAGACTTGACTTTCTTTAGCGGGCGACACTCATTCTCCCCTTCCTCTGGCTCCGGTTTAGCTCCCAAAGGATTGAGCGCTGTCCCAGGCTCAATAGCTATACTCCCAAGTGGCTCCACAGCTCCTGTATCCACCCCTGCACTTCCATCAGACTGACCACCCCGTCCTCCCAAGGGAACTGGCTGGAGGACCCCAGGATCTTTTTCTGAACAAGTCCCCACTCCTTCACTCCTCTCCTTCTTGCTCTTAGATGAGCTGTTCTCCTTTTCCTTTTTGGAGCCTGCAACACTGCGGGATGCCTTAGCCGCCTTCTCTGAGCCCTTGGGAGCAATAGCAGCAACCAGGCCTCCTGCATTGGCACCATCTCCTGAGCGTCCCTGCACCTCTTTCTTGCTAGCTGCCCCTTCACTTGGAGTGAACAGGGAAGTTCCTGGAGTGGGTTTGCTAGCGTCTTTGCCACTCTTATTCCTTTTGGATTTCGATTTGCCTTCCTTCCCTTGAGGACCTGGCACTGGGGTCACAAACTTGATGTTGTCTGGCAGTGTGGCCACAGCATTGGGAGCTGGTATCCCCACCTCCTTTGAGCCTGACATTTCCAGTTTCTGCTGGTCCTTTTCCAGATCGGCGTCCAGGTCAATGATGAGATTCCCTACTCCAATGTCCCACTCATCCCCACTGTCGTATGTCTCAACCGGGTTTGCATCCACTCCTTTCCCGCCGGAGGCTCCACTGCTCAAGGACATCTTAGAGTCAGCGTCCCACCACAAAATTCAAGGTTTCAGCTACGTTCTCAGACCGGCCACAATGGTCAGTACATGTCCAGTGGACAACATCATTGCTGAAAACAGAAAATGAAAAAAGCTGTTAAAGGAAACAATACAAGCAATGACACAGCCTGAAATAAACTCCCACAGAACAGACCCTTCCCACAGGGCTATCATACAACAGGCAGGACATACGGGTTCAAATGTATTTCCAATCAAGTCACAATAGACCTAGAAAAAAAAGCTAATTCCCACTCCATCTCCCCAGGGGAGAGTACAATAGTCCCAGTTGCCCAGTAATTCTGTGGTGAGTCATAACTAGAAGTCCTCCAGAGTTGGTTTCCCATCCCTGAGACTTATTTCTACTACCACTAACAGCTGGCAATCCTCCCTCAATCAATACAGATCCCATCAGTCACATCACAGAGCCCAGCTCCAGCCCGACTGTACTCACACTTTTCTCCTTGCTTCTTCTTGAGTTATCAGAGTCAGATATGACCTAGCAAAGGCATTATAGGCCCTCCCTCTACTAACAGAGCCTGTCTCAACTACAATTAGTAGATTCCTTGTCATTCTACTATTGGGAGAAAAAAGTCTTATTACTGATGAGAGTTTAAGAGAGAAAAGCAAACAGAACTTGGAAAAATGCAACCTCATAATAGGGGGCAAAGACTGCAAGTATAGAACACAATCCTCAGAGAGAGCTCAACCAATCAGCTAAGTTCAAAAAGTTAAATCAGCTTTATCAAACTCATGGCTTCAAATTATATACAGATAATAGAATTCAATTAAGTCTTCCCCACTTTCCACAAAAACACAGAAAAGAAGAATAACGTACACCCTACCAAAAATTATAGACATAATGCCTGATTGTGGGATAACTCTCTACTTTCTGATATAAGACTAATGGAGATTCACTGACAAACATCAGAGTCTCAACACATAAAATAAAGATTGATTTTTAATAAAAGAAAAAAATCTGAAAAGGGTGAAAAGGCACTGAACTGCTAACCACAAGGATGGCAGCCACACCTCAAAAATCCTATACAATGTCACTATGAGTTGGAACCAACTCGACGGCATTTAACAAGACATCCCTATCTAATTTATGAGACTTTGGGAGTACCATCTAGAAAACTTGGCAGCCATCCAAGTATTATTTTATGGTAAAGACAAAGAATTCTGTCCCAGCTTACTCTTCTGTTGAGCATCTTTCCATAGCTATCCAAATGATAACATTCACAAGCTGATTGTGCAGAAAGAACAAACCTGTGGTAGCATAGTATATTCTACAAGTGAATACCTGACAGGTAAATGATATAGATAGGACAGAAGTAAGATAACATCATACTTTTTCTGTCACAGAACTAGGATGAAAGGGCAAAAGAAGATGTCATTTTGGGAGAGCAGAGCTGATTCCAGGTGAATGTCTGGTAGCAAGTAGGTTTTAAGAGAGAGAGATAGGCACATTAATTTCCCATTTAGCTGTAAATATGAAAATAAGTCCACTACTCAAGTAAAGAGCTTAGTTCCAACAGCAACTGACCACTATTTATTTGGAATCTTGGTATGGCACTGTAGGATAAGCACTATAAGCAAACATCAAGTCTACATAGATCTTACTTCATAAAGGTATGAGCAAAAAAAAAAAAAGGCATAGAGAGGGAAATGAAGTAGGATCTACGAAAAATGTTACTCAAGACTGAAACTCAAAGGAAACACATGTAAGCTTGCTGGCAACCACAATGGTCTACTGGTAAAGTGGAAGAGGGGGATAGGCAGCAGTGAAGAAATGAGATGAGTTCACATGTTCCATAGACGCCTATTGACCTGGAGATAAGAGAGAGAAGAGGAGGGCTGGTTGGTCCAAAGTGTGGTGAAACCTGGGGACTCCTGAGCGCATGGACAAGAATACAGCCACAGAGAGCTAGACAGTGAAGCATTAGCTGATATGAAGTGAGGAGAGATGCACAAAAATGCCCAAACTTGCAGATTGCACCCATTTGACCTAGCCTCGATGGCTTGATAATCAGAACTCAACTAGAGGAAGACAAAAAAAAACAATTTTTGATAAAGGAAATGAGTGTAAATTGCTGCAGTTTGATGAACTTGACCTATACTTTATGGATATAGTAGCTCAAAGTATCAACTGAGAAGGAAAAAGTCTTACATCAAGTATTAATCCCATCCCCTCTGTATACTGGGTAGATTGGGCGGACAACTTAAGACATTGGTTACCTAAAATGAGGGGGTGATAAAGGCACAAAGTGACTGGCTTACAAGTTTTCAAGAGGGAGTTTAGTCTAAGAGTATGTGGGGGAAGGTGGAGTCCCCACTGAATAGTCTTCATCTTGTCTAAATGGGTCTGGTGAAAAGAGATGGGGGGCTAAGTGGGACAGAGGTAAATGATGATATATGCACCACCTTGGAACAACAGGGCTCCGGGATACAGGGATTGAGGCATGGTTTGAAGGAGTAAAAGAGGGGAATAATGTTAAGATGCTTGGCTGTCTTTTGAGTCTTGGTTTCCATTGCCTACCATTGTAAAATAGACACTTGATGAGGGGAGAAAGGAATAGCCAGAATCATCACTACAGAAAGCTTTTAAGTCCATCTTCAGCCTATAACTGACTGGAATACCTAAAAGGGGGCTAGAAGTTGCCCAGTGAAAGAGGCTTTCTGTGGAGACTGTATATTGCACAAGACCCACAGGTGGAATCCAGAACTCCATCCAGAACAAACTGAGGTAGGGAATTTCCACTGGAAAGGACAAGTAGACCAGCCTGGAGCGGCTAGAAGAACAGAAGATACTTTGTGAAAGAAAGACCGGCATGAAAAATCCAAAACAATAATGGCAGTCTGATTGATTACTACAAGAACAAGCAAGCTGTTTGCCTAAGAGCAATCAAGGCAAGTGGTCGGGACCCCTCAGAGCAAACCCCCTTCCAAGACTGAGATTCAAGGGGAACACATGAGCAGGTATATGGTCTGGCTGGTGACCACACTGGTCACTGATAAGGTAAGAGTGGGGAAAAAAGAACAATGAAGTTGCAAGCTAAACCCAACCATATTCAATAGAACCCCATGAACCCGGGTGGAGATCTGGATGGCCAGCAGTACAGCAAGACCAGGGGACTTCTGGACCCAGAGGCAGTGACATAGCCACAGAGGACTAGAGCAGAGAGTGAAGCATCCAGCTAATATTATGTGAGGGGAGAAGCACAATAACACCCATACTTGCAGATAGCACCCACCTGACCTGGCTTCGATGGCTGGATGATCAGAACTCGACTAGAAGAGGGGAAAAGACAAAAAAAAGAGTAACCTGCTACAATTTGACGAACTTTACCTATATTTATGAATGTAGGAGCTCAAAAAAGGGAACAAATCTTTATAGCAAGGACACCCCCACCCCCTTGGTACACAGGGTTGACAGGGATGGGCAACAAATACATTGGCTACCCAAAATGGGGGGGGGGGTGGGCTATAAAGGGAAGAAGTAACTGGCTTACAAGCTTTCAAGAAGGAGCCTAGTTCCAGACGGGGTAGCGGAAGGTAAAATCATCACTGAATGGTTTCCAATCCGTTGGGACTAGGCTGGCGAAAGGAAATAGGGATAAGACTCTTGTGGTACAATAGTGAATAATTGCCATCAGGTCTGACTGTGAGGCTAGGAAACATAGAGGTAGATGTTTTTTGACAAAAGGAGGAGAGTGATTGATTTCGCAGCCCAGGAGCAGAGGTCCCTGGGACCATCAAGTGAGAATAACGGAAAGCAGGACCCTACCCAGAGAAGCAGTGACACCAGGGACAGAGAGAAAGAAGATGACATGGACAGATGGAGCGGCTGGGGACACTGGACTCTGGTAGGGAGAAGGGCTGTGTGCTGAAGGCCAGTGGGGGAGGGCAGGGAGGCAGCGGGTCTGTATGGTGTGGGGTAACTTTTGGGGTTATATGATGATGCATGGCGGAGATTGTAATCATTGCAATGAAACAAAAATATGATAGGATGAGTGTAAACACGATGTTCTCCCATGTAAACCTCACAATAAAAACTTAAATAAAAAAAAGAGAGAGAGATGGGGATAAGATTCTTATGACTCAATAGTGAACAATTGCTATAATGACTAATTACAAGTGTCACAACTGTAAAGGTAGAAGTTTTGTAACAAAAGGGGGAAGGAGTTAATCTTACAGTACAGAAACAGAAGACTGTAGGACCATCAAGGGAGAAAAGCCCAAGCAGAATGCGGGACCCTATCCAGAGAAGCAGAAACACCAGGGATGGAGGCAGAGATGAGGACATGGAAAGAAAGGGACTGAGTGCTGGGGGCCAGGAGGGAGGCTTGCAGAATGTACCCTTTAGTTATTTAAATGATTATATATCCCTGAGTGTTTTTGTGTACATCCCCCTACCCCATCCCCATTCCAAAAAAAGAGGGAATGGCGACAAATACTATTGAATGATGATGTCTAGAGGAGATTGTAATCATTGCAATAAAATGATGGTGTAAAGCTGATGTTCTTCCATGTAAACTATCACTCAGCTCACAATAAAAAATAAAAAAAAATTAAGCCTAAATAAAACAAAAATAAATGAACCAATTAAAAAAAAAAAAAAGAATGAGTTTCCACACAGAAAACAATGCTTTGTGAAGGTTACCATGTATGGGAGGGAAGGAGAGTTACTAGACAGCTGTTGTTGTTAGGCGCTGTTGAGTAGGTTCTGACTCATAGAAACCCCCTGTACAGGGTTTCAAGGAATGGATGGTAAGTTTGAACTGCTGATCTTGCAGTTCAAACTGGCCTTGCAATCCAGCGCATTATCACAGCGCTATACCAGGAGTGCACAACATGGGGGAAGTGAACACAGTGACCAAGGTAAATGAAGACACTGAGAGGTACACAAGAATAAAGGACAACAACAAATAACAAACCCACTGCCATCAAGTTGATTTTGATTCATAGAGACCCCGTTTAGGGTTTCCAAGGTTGTAAATCTTTACAGGAGCAGGCAAATTCATGTTTCTCCCTCAGAGTGCCTGCTGGGTTTACAATATCAACCTTGTGGTTAACAGTTCAGTGTTTATCCTACAGCACCATTAGGGCTCCTGATAACATATACAGTTCTGCAACAATAGTAATAAAAAACAAAAATTTGTAAGTGGTTACATGGTAGACATGCATGCTATACAGGTATGGGAGTGTGTATGAGAGAGAGTACATACATATGTATATACAGATATAGTTGTGGGGATTTGAATATGCATATTTGTAGGTCCTTGTTAAGTGCCCTTGAGTTGGTTACAACTCACAGCAATCCTTGTATATAGGGTTTCTGAGGAGCAGCTGGTAAGTTTGAACCACCAACCCTACAGTTCAAACCAACCTTGTAGTCCAGTGCTTTATCCCATAATATTCATATATATAACAGAGCACAAAGGGTGTACAGTTATGGAAATGTCTTAGACATATCCAAATGGGACTGAGTTACCGTACTTAATAAGGACCATAGTCTGGGGGAACATCTGAGTCAATTGGCTTAACATAGTTCATAAAGATAATGTTCTACTTCCTTATTTGGTAAGCAGCACCTAGGATCTTAAAAGTTTGCAAGCTGACATACAAGGCAAGTAATTGACCTCTATTCACATGGAGCAACAGAGGAAGAAGGACCATCAAAAACAGAGGATGGTGAGTTTGTGACTAATTGCCTCCATAAACAACTGACTCCTTTGCCATGACACCAAAGAACTGGATGGTGTTAGACTATCATTACTGAACATTTTGATCAAAGGTTCCATAGAAGAATCCTGATCAAACAGCAAAATGCAGAACAGAATTTCAAAATCACATGGAATCCAGACCTTCCTGGAGGACTGAAGTTTGGATGAATTCCTGAAACCACTGTCCTGAGATCATTTTTAAACTTTAAACCAAAAATATTCCCTAAAATCTTCTTAAAACCAAATAACAGTTTAGCTCAATGAGTTAAAAAAGGTCTGCCTTAAGCATTTTGCTCTTTTAAGAATGATCTACAAAGGGGCTTTAAAAAGTTAAAAAGAAAAATAGATTTAAATATAATGGAAGGTTTCCATGAACTTTTTGAAGCTTCCTCATATATGGGATCAAATAGACAAAAGCAACTTGAAAAGTCAGCTAGGAACCTTAGGAGGCAGTAAAGTTATGTTAATAGAACAATCCAGGAAAGGAAGGTAAAAATGGTTCTACAACTCCTAGAATTTTCTATAATCAATGTCACTAAACTATATGTAGACATTAAATTGTATATGTTCAATTGATGTATGTTCTGCTGTGCATTATTCTGAACAACAAAATGAAAAAAAAAAAAGAAAAGAAAGAAAAAGTTTGTGTGGTCTCTGAAGTAAAGATGAGTGAAGGAAAACACTCATGAAGTTACTAGTTTATGGGACTAACAGTTCACACTGAACCACAGCCTTCTCTAGCCTGAGAGCAGAAGAATTACTGGTAGCTCTGATCAGAGAAACAACAGAAGGTCCCAGTTAGAATGTGAGAAAAATACAGGATAAAACTCAAATTCATAAAAGAGACCCAAATTTACTAAAATGATAGAAACTGGAGGAACTCCAGGACTATTGCCCTAAAACATCCTTTACTCTGGAACTGAAGCCACTCCTGAAGGAACCCTTTATAAGTGGCCTATAACACAAACAACAGCACACATAAAGAAAGTACTTCTTAGAACAATCAACCATAAAAGACAAAACAGGTAACATTTGCCCAAAAGTAAAGATGAGAAAGCAAAAAGAGGCAAAGACACTGTTGAGATGGAAATGGGGAAGGCAGAATGGAAATGGGGAGAATGATGACATAGCAACCAATGTCAGGAAACAATCTGTGTATGAATGGGAAACTAATTTGCTATGTAAACCAGTGAACTGCAAGAAAAACTTGAGACATTCTACCAGAATGCAAAGGGAAAGGGAGATTAAAATAATGAAGAAAATTTAAAGACAAATAACTTAATAGTACAATGCAGACACATAAACCAATGGAAAATAACTGAAAATCCAGAAAGCAAATCCATCCACTAATAGACAGCTGGTTTTTGACAAAGGTGGAAAGTCCACTAAATGGGGAAAAGCCAGTCTCTTTAACAAAACAGTGCTGGCAAAACTGGATGTCCATCGATAGAAAAATGAAACAGGATCCACATCTCACACCGTACACAAAAACTAATTCAAAATGGATCAATGACCTAAATCTAAAACTCTAAGGATCATGGAAATTAAGGAAGTAAATACCAGTACAGAGAAAACTGAAGAGACTAGAACAAAATGGAAGCACAACCTGTCAAAGGCAATCAATGAAAAACATCTTAAGCTAAACACAGACCTTGCACACAGATTGAAAAGGTTCACTACATTTTCAGCAAATCAATTTAAAAAGCCAAATTTACACACATTCTGAGAAATTTTCAAATTACAAAGAACAAAAATTGGACTGACCTCAGACTGCGCTGCAGTACTAAATGTTAAAAGATAATGAAAATGTCAGAATTTTGAAGAGAAAGGCTGTTAATCAATCTTAGTCTGAGACAAGCTATTTGTTATGTGTAAAAGTAATAGAATCATTTTCAGTTATGTAAGGGCTCACATATATTCATCATGTTAAAAATTACCTGAAGCACTGAAATTAGTTAAATGAAACATAAAACTTTAATTAAATAAAATTTTAAAAAAACACTGTCATTGATTCTGACAATTGATTCACAACTACACTATACCACAGAATAGAACTGTCCTATAGGATTTCCAAGGATTTATCTTTACAGAAGCAGACGGCCACATCTTTCTCCCAAGGAGTGGCAGGCAGGTTCGAACTGCCAACCTTCTGGTTAGCACTGAGTGCTTTTTAGCTATCGTACTACAAGAGTCCTTATGAATACAAATGTCAACTGAAATTTGTAATCTGAAGAATAAACTCAATGCAGAGATCATTAAAAAGTATTCCTGAAAAAGATATAAGACAAAATCAAGAGTTTATAATAATACAGAAATGCAAAAGCTTCAAGTTTAACACTAATAAGGAAAAACAAAGCATAAGTCATAAAGCTAACATTTCCTCAAATTCCTTTCACCCTATTCAATTTGCCACAACAAATAGTTCAATTTTTCATTTTTTGTTATTTTCTTGTAAGCAAGAAATGCTGCTGTGATAGTTTTAGAAAATTGTGTTTCTTCTCAATAGAGAGCTAGATGTGAATAGAACATGTGATGGTCTGTACTCATTTCTAGGTTGCACATCTTAAGTGAAAAGTTCTTAAAGTAAAACAGGTCCAGAGAGTATGGTAAAAGACACAGAAGCCATTTCATAAGAGGAAGGCCTTAGAAAATGGGATTCTTTAGTGTGAAAAGGAGAATACTGAAGTGAGACAAGCTGATTAGCTTCAAATAGATGATGGGTGCAAAAATAGAAGAGAGAAACTTATTCTGTGATGCTAAAGACTAGTGAGTATAAGTTACAAAAAGACACATATTTTGAGTCAGAAAAATTTAATAACCTCAGATTTCCGACCATGACCTGGAATGCTTTAGGAAGGCTATGTCTTCTTCTCTAAAAGTATCTGAGCAGAAAAAGCACAAACACCTGACAGGCTAATTGCATAAAGGATTCCTTTATGTGTAATGGGGTTGGTCTGGACATGCCCACAATTCTATAATCGATAATTCTATAAAGTACAAAAATTCTATAAAATATAAAACTCCACTGCCCTGGAGTTAATTCTGACTCAGAAAGACACGGCAGGGTTTCCTAATCTGTAAATCTGTATGGAAGCAGACTGCCACATCTTTCTACCATAGATAAGCTGGTGGGTTCAAACCACCAACCTTTCAGTTCACAGCTAAGTGCTTTAACTACTGCACCACCAATCTCTACTGGAAAATAACTCAGAATTTCTGAATTAAAGAAAACATAGACTGAGGACAGATCTTAAGTGGTGCCAATGTTCTTTTGGAAAGTCCCTGAGCTATTCTTCACAGTGTTGAGTTTTGATTATTTTAAATAATGGTTTTCAAAAGGTGTAACTTTTCAACCAGGCAACTTTTCAGAAATCCAGCTCTCCAAATCCAGCAGGCCTCATATAGTAACTTTGGTGGTACATTTCCAAAGATACTTGTACACTGTAAAATTGCCAAGGATTCTTTAGTCAGCCTGGCTGCAATAGCCAAACCACTTCCTATCTGCTCCCCACAGCATCCTTGGCTTTATATAGCTAATAATCAACTCACTGACAGGTCACTGCAGAGATGTTTAACCCCAGGAGGTAGGGTAACTAACATGCTAGCTGGAAATTAAAAGTACTGACCTCTTCTTCCATGACAGAGACAGTGCAGAATCAGGAGAACCAATACCTTACAGAAACTACAGGCATTTTCAACCTTCCAGAAATACTGTTGAGTATTTTCTTCTTTTCTGCCTAATTTTATTCTACTTTCCGATCTAAGATCATAAGTCAATTCACCAGAGTCTGTGGAATTACCTTTTCCTCCATGCCCCAAGAAAATCTTCTTTGTATGCACATGGCTAAGGGACTGAGATAGGTTATGACAGTTACTCTCCATATCCACCCAAAGCATTCACCCTCAAAAGTAACAGAAACTCAAATGTTTCCAATCTGGAACCCAAATTCATCTCCCAGACCATAGCTGGGTACATGCCTAAATCACACGTTTCAGGTTAATAATTGTTTTTCCTAGTGCACATGCTGCAGATTGCACCACTCTCCTACCTCAAGAATAAACAAGGCCTCCCTTCAAGGAGGTTAAGCTTCAGAAAGTGTATTCATGAGTGGTTTCTGCTTTTTCCCAATGGCACAAAAAGCCAAATATAGTAAGACAAACAGTACTTCTCTTTCTACCTACACAGAACTCTGCAGCCATTACAAAGAATTTCAAAGAGAAAAGCCTCTAATAGTCTCTGTAAGGTATTGGTTCTCCTGATTCTGCACTTTCTCTGTCATGGAAGAAGAGGTCAGTGCTTTTAATAACTACTCAACAGACCATTCGTCTAAAGTAACAGATTGTCTACTAGAGTTTTACTGTAAATTTATGCTGTTTTACTATAAATTTATCTGTTCTTCCTTCGTCTTATGGGTTTTGGATCCATCTTCTTACAGGCTTTGGCCTAGGTAAGTGACATTTGCATATGAGTATGTATAATCTGTTTAGGGCCAGAGTCCACACACAAACGAAACATGGGAACAATTTGTCTGACTAGGGATTTCCCTCCAAAAGTTGTATGCCAAAAGGGGGAACAAATTAAAGCTATACTTAATTATAGAAAGACAGCATAGTGTAGTAAAATGTGCACTGATCTTAGAATCAGGAGATGTGATTTCTGGACTCAAATTTCCAATGACCGATTCTTCATTAACTATGAATTTTTTATTATAAAATGGAAGGGCAATCCATCATGGTTCGAAGCATATTTGTTGTTAAGTGCCATTATGTCGGTTCTGACTCATAGCGACCTTATGTAAGGTAGATACAAATCTGAAAAACAGAAAACATCTCAAAATTATGCTGTGAAGTGCCATCAAGTCAGTTCTGACTCAGATAGACCCTGTATAGGGTTTCTGCGGAGCAGCTGGTGGTTTGAATTGCCAACCCTGCAGTCCATTGCTTACCCTAGCGCACAACACTAGGCCTCAAAAATATATGATGACCCAAATAATGCATATTATGCTTAAGCATAACACTCCTTTAAAATATCACCTACATGAGACTAAACAGTCAACAATTACTTGAAAACAAAAATGAGAACGAAGGGGCCAGGGAAAGTAGACTAATGAAAACAGAACCACCAGAACAGAAATAATGGGAATGTTCACACATTGGGAAGAATGTAACCAATATCATTGAAAACCTGTGAAGAAACTGTTGAATAAGAATCCAAATTGTTATGTAAACCTTCAAAGAAAACACAATAAAAAATTATTTTTAAAAATATGTATATACATATAGAAATCCTGGTATAGTAGGATAATGCACTGGATCACAAGATCAGTTTGAACTTCAAGGTTGATGGTTCAAACCCACCAGCTACTTCATGGAAACCCTATACAGGGTTGCTATGAGTTGGAACTGACTCAATGGCATTTAACAACAACAGAAACTATATACATATAAAATGACCCAAATATTCTCACAAGATTCTAGTGTCTTTCTGTGAACCTGGGTGAAGAACTGGTTGGCCAGCAGTGTGGCAAGACCTGGAGACTCTTGGGCCCAGAGTCAGTGACATAGCCACAGAGGACTAGAGTGGAGAGTGAAGCGCCCAGCTGATAAGAAGAGAGGGCATATGCATAAGAA
>NW_006408522.1:4633139-4633785 GCF_000296735.1 Chrysochloris asiatica
ACAGGGATCTAGGTATAGCTTGAAGAGGGTAAATAATACTAAAATCCTTGACTGCCTTATGAATATTAGTTTCCCTTGCCTACTATTGTAAACAGACACTTGAATGGGATAGAAAGGAATGTTGGGAAACATGATTAGAGAAAACTTGTAAGCCCGCCTTCAGCCATTAACTGATTAGAATACCTAAAAGGGGTTCTACGACTTGCCCAGTGACATAGACCTCATGCAAAGCCTTTACAGAGTATAGGACCTTAGGTGGAGTCATGAGTCCCATCCAGAACCTTATGAAGTGAGACATTCCCACTAGAAAAGACAAGAGATTGGAACAGCTACAGTGACAGATGATGCATCTTCATGATGAACCTGACCTATACTCAGAGTGGTAGTTTCTCTAAATACCAACAGAGAGGGAAAGAGTCTTCAAATCAAATTTCAATGCTATCCAATATGTACACAGGGTAGATAGGGACGGGCAACTTAGACATTGGCTACCTAAAATGAGAGGACAATAAAAAAATGAAGTGACTGGCTTAAAAGGTTCCAAAAGGGGGTTTAGTTTAAGAGTATGGGAGGAAAGAAAAGAGTCCCCACTGAATAGCTGTCATCTTGTCTAGATGGGTCTGGTGAAAAGAGATGGGGATAAGAT
>NW_006408522.1:4634641-4639939 GCF_000296735.1 Chrysochloris asiatica
GCAATGAGAGACAATATACGATAGAATGAATGTAAAACTAATGTTCTCCCATGTAAACTATCACATAATTCACAATAAAACATTAAAAAAAAAAAAAGATTCTAGTGTCTTACTTTAAAGTGGAATGTTATACAATTATAATTTTTATAGGGCAGTTAAAGTATTAAATAATAAAAAAACTTTGATTTTTTTTTTTTTTTTACAAATTAAGTACTGATACCCAGTTGTGTTCTATGAAAGAAAATGGCAATCTTTTCTTCTTCCATGAACTCAGTGATTCAGGTTTTTTTTTTTAAGCTACTCCTGTCTTCAGCTGTGGTTTACAATATCCTATGTTTTTTGTTTTTTATTTAGTGGATTCACAAAAACTCCTCAGGGACAAGGTTCCAATGCCAAGACACCTTTTTAACATCTGGACTACCTCTTGTATCAAATGTTAAAAACCCACAATGCTGCTGACCCCACTAACAGGTCTTCAATTCTAATCTGTATTAAATTCATAGGGTTTGATGCCCCAGGGAACTGTCACTAAGCCAATAGGATACACCAAAGTTGCTGAGAATAGAACCATATTATACCATCTTCACAGAATTCCAGATGTTGCCCTGAAATCACTTTCTACTTAGTCAGCCTGAGGTGAGGCTAGCACAACATGTAAACCATCCTCGGTGAAACTAAGCTTACCCAGCTGGAAGAACAAGCATCTCCCTCTCCACCTGCCACATTTCAGAGGCTCTCACTAATCAACTGAATTTCCACCTAGGGCTCTAACAAGAAACAATCAACTTCCCTTTGGGCCTCTCCCTTAATTTATTACATTAATTACTGTAACAAAAGAACTGTGTCACCTCCTCAAGTACCAAAGCTCTCAGCTTGTATCTCCTATAGAGATCAGATAAAGAACAGACTAACAGCACCAATTTGAGAAGACAGATCCAATTCAATAGGACCTATCTGACCAGAAGTCATCTAAGGACAAAGGAGTGAAAATGTAGCATCTCGCAGTCCAGAGCATGTATATGCTACAGCTCATGGATAGTTTTATGGTCCTCATAGGCTGCTATTCTCAAAGAGTACGAGGCTTGACCTGTTTCAGTTCACATAAGCAAATGATACAACTATTGTAACAGATATCAGGTCTAAAGCCTTGGTGCTTGCTAATGTTGCTCAGTGTCAGCATGTATCTCACCACGTTAAATAACATAATGACATGGAATGATTCAGTCTTGACCCTAGAGAGATTCATTTAGTGGCACTAGTCCACAGAGAAAACATTTACCAAGGCTTGTGGGTAAGTAGGCCAAAAGAAGGAGTCAAAGATTATCTAAAGTAAACAGTAAAGAAAGTACCATTGCCACCCTCTTATAATTAAAGAGCTTGTGGTTGTTGCTGTTAAGTGCCACTGAGTCGGTTCCAACTTACAGTGACCCAGTACAGGGTTTCCAAGGAGCAACTGGTGGGTTTGAACTACCGACCTTATGCTTCACAGTCCAGTGCTTATACTATAGCGCCATACCAGGAGTCCTTGTGGAAGGACTTATAGCCCCTTGTAATTTAACTCTTGTCCCCAGAAGTAAACTTTCTGTGCTAAAGAGAAAGAGTTGCTGTCAAATTCTTAAGAAAAGTCATCTAAGGTGACTATTTGTCTCTCCCTATTCAGAGCAAGGAGCTCTGGTAGCGTAGTGGTTACAAATCGGGCTGCGAACCTTAAGGTCAGCGGTTCGAAACTACCAGCCGCTCCGCAGGAGAAGTTTGAGGCTTTCTACTCCCGTAAGGATTTACACCCTCGGAAACCCTGTACAGGGTCGCTATGGGTTGGAACCGACTCGACGGCACTTAACAACAATAATTCAGAGCAAAGAACATCAAAGAAAAACAAAGACATATGGAAACAATTAGTCCAAAGGGCTAATAGAATAGAGCACATGAACTACAGCCACCAAGACCCTGAGACCAAAACTTGATGGTGCTTGGTTACTGCTGCAGACTACTATGAGAGGGATCACAATATGAAGTCCTGGATAGAGTGGGAGGATAATGTGGAAAAAAACTACAAATAATAAAAAAGACCAGGTTTATTGGCCTGAAAAAGCCTGGTGGAACCCTTAAGACTATGGCTCTAAGACACTCTTTAAGCCTGTAAATGAACTTAGCCTGTGGCTCATCTTTCAGCCAAATAATAGACAGGTCTATAAGGTGAGTAATAACAGCAGAGACACATGCATTCCTTAGAATAATCAACCATTTGAGATAAAAATGGCAGCATCTGTCCAGGGTTAAAGCTCAGAAGGCAGGAAGGATATAAAGAAGAATGGAAATTGTACAAACAAGGAGGAAGTGGGAAGAACGCTGTTACATTGTAGGGATTGCAAATGATATAATACAAAATGTCTATGAACTGTTGAAAAAAAATCAATTTGCTATGTAAACGTTCACTAAAATCACATTAAAAAGTTTTTTAAATCTCAGGAAAAAAAATGAGTACTACAGATGGCTAAAAATCAGATCTAAGAAACAGGCTCTTCACACAGAATTGTTGTTTCAAAGTATTTAACTTTTCTGAATCTCAACTTCTTCAACTCTAAAACAGAGAATATATATGGGTTAAATTCATAAGACTGAGAGACAGGAATAACACCTTAACACTTTTTTTCCCCTATTTTTTACATTCTAGACATTGTCTCCCTTCCCAAATCATTTGCACAAAAACTACTACCCTCTGGTAAATCTAAGGAAGCCACAAATACATTTTCTCTTATCAAAAGATTATGCATATATACATGGAGGGCTAGGGCTGAGAGTGAAGTATCCAGCAGATATGAAGTGAGGGCAGATGCACAAGAATGCCCAAACTTGTAGAGTGCCCATTCGGCCTACATTCGATGGCTTGATGATCAGAATTCCACTAGAGGAAGACACACAAACATTTTTTGATAAAGGAAACAAGTATAAATTGCTACAATTTGATGAACTTGACCTACATTTACAGATGTAGTAGCTCAAAATACCAACTGAGAGGGAAGGAATCTTCACATCAAGTATCAATCCTATCCCCTCTGTATACAGGGTTGTAGGGGCAGGCAACTTAGACAGTGGCTACCTAAAATGTGGAGTTATGGCACAAAGTGACTGGCTTACAAGTTTTCAAGAGGGAGTTTAGTTTAAGAGTATGGGGGTTAAGAAAGAGTCCCCACTGAATAGATTCCATCTTGTCTAGATGGGTCTGGTGAAAAGAGATGGGGATAAGATTTGTATGATTCAACAATGAATAATTGTTATCATGACTAATTGCAATGGTCACAACTGTAAAGGTAAAAACTTTATAACAAAAACAGGGGAAGAGTTAATCTTACAGACCAGGAACAGAGGACCCTAGGACCATCAAGGGAGAAGAACATGAGCAGAACTTGGAACCCTATCCAGAGAAGCAGTCTGACACCACAGATGGAGGCAGAAATGAGGACACAGAAGGACAGAGCAGCTGAGGACTCTACAGTCATGAAAAGAGAAAGGATGTGTGCTGGCAGCCAGGATGCAGATTTACAGAATGTACCCTTTGGTTGTTTAAATGATTATATATTCCTAAGTGTTTTTGTGCATATTGAAAACAACAACAACAAAGTATTAAAAGCAAATACTGTTGGAGAGAACAAACAAGATGACAAAAAGGGTAGAAGTGCAGTGAGGAGCTCCGTCAACAACAACATAGAATACCAGACCAAATAGGCGGAGGGGATGATGCCAAAACTCTGAATCACATATAAAGTAATATTTAGAAGGTTGGAAGGCTTACAGCTAGGGGGAATTTGTAGCACAAACAAGAAATCTATTGGTTTCTAATTCGAGACGCTCAGCTGCTCCCGGAGCCACCATCCTGGGCAAGACCAAGCGGGGGAAAGATTAGAGCAGCCACAGATGCATGACAGGACACTGACATTCTTTTTTTTTTGGTTGTCTGTTCATTAGTCTCTCAATGTGCACCTCCATTCTGGTGATTAGAGGGGGTGCCTGAGCGAGTGGACACCCCATCCACACCCCTGGATGGTTCTACTACACATGCGCACAGATCTCCTCAAAATTTACAGAGACAATTTCCACTTAAAACCAAACGGCCATAGCCGTTTGAACTATTTATAACTAGAAAAAAGGGAACGGGGACTGTGGAGAGGAACAGGCAGACTAAAAAGGAAATAGGCCAAAAATTAAATCTTGAGTTATGTCACAACAACCAACAGTGGCATCTTGAAATTTCTCAGGAATAAGAGTAAAAAGGGAAGCCCATCTCCTGATCATGTCTACCTGGAAGGAATCAGAAAGCATAAAAAATACCAAAATACACACCCATCTAAATATTAAGGCCACAGATAACTCCTGAATTATGCCCAAATAACAGAAACAGATGACCATATCAGCACATATCCAGGAACAAGATAAAGTGACTGAGGCAAATGAGCTGGAAGTAGACCTACACTCCATACTGGAAGAGGGACAGGCTTTGGAAATGCTTGAGAAGGAATTCCTAAAAATGATTATCAAAGGTATCAAAACACTATACAATGCAATTGAGAAAAATAAGGAAGAAGTCAGGAAAGCACTACAAGAACAAATTAAGATAGATACAGCATTAGAAACAATTCAAAACTTAAAGAAAGAGGCCCAAACAATGAATAATAGAATATCAGAAATGGACAATACACTGAAAGGGCAAAGACAAGAATTGAAGAGATAAAAGCCAGAACTAGTGAGCTAGAAGATAAATCTCTCAACACTACTAAGATAGAAGAGCACAAAAAAATGACAAAAAATCTGAAGAAGGCCTACATTCATGTTGGACAACATAAAGAGGAATAATTTAAGAATTATTGGCATTCCGGAACAGGAAAAATCACACAAGTCCACAGAGGAGATAGTTGAAGAACTGCTGGAAGAAAATTTTCCTAACATCCAGAAAAGTGAAAAGATAAGCATTCAAGAAGCTCAACAAATCCCAGGAAGGATAGACCCTAAAAGACAATCACTAAGACATGCCATAATCAAGCTCTCCAAATTCAAAGATAAACAGGGAATCCTGAAAGCAGCTAGTGAAAAGAGAAGTGTAACATACAAAGGCAAGCAAATCAGATTAAGCTAGGATCTCTCAACAGAAATGATGCAGACAAGAAGGCAATAGTGAAGGAACAAACAAGATGGCAGATCGGGATGGCAGATCGGGTAGAAGTGCAGTAAAGGAGCTCCGCCAGCAACAACACAGAATACCCGACCAAGCAGGCTCAGGGGATGGTCCCAGAACTCTGAACC
>NW_006408522.1:4643238-4663617 GCF_000296735.1 Chrysochloris asiatica
TGTTTTTTAAAAAGCTAAAGTGGATAGAGAGAAATACTGTTAACTAATGGTACATGGAGGGGATTATAATCAATGTAATGAAACAAGGTATATGATTTGCTGAATGTAAACCTGATGATCTGCCCTGTAAACTTTCACTCAATCCATAATAAAAACCTTAAATGAAAAAAAAAGAAAGAGCATGAGTGGACCATAGGATTTCTTGCCTGGAAAAGCAGAGACAGAAGAGACTGTGACAGAAACAATGGTATAGAAAGATCTATGCACTCTAGGCCCATGGACTAAATATGGCTGTATGCCTACAGCCTGGAATCTGGCTTGAAGAATGTGTGCTTTGGACATTTAAATAAACACATATGTTTTGTTTATTTTTTATGTGTGCATCAGATATTTTTGCTTTGATCATTTGTGACATATAAGATGTAAGTGGGGTCAGTGTACTTATGATTGTATGTGTTTAAGTTATATCATGTTAGGTCCAATTGTGACATTACAATGTTCTTTACATAAAGATTATGCATATAGTTTATAGGTATCAAGGAGACAAGGATAGAATGCAATGGTTAGGGGTTTTCGTCACCTTGACTAGGCCAGAATTTCCAGAGGTTTGGCAGTTGGGCTATGGTTATCCTCATGGTCACTAATCCTAATACAGGCATAGTTAGTTCTATGATGAATGGCTACAAGTAGTCAACCAATTGAAGGGATGATTCCTTAGGCGTATGGCCTGCTCACAATATAATTGACACAAGGGAGGGACCTGCTCTTTCTCTTCCACTGGGGACCTAGGACTTTGCAATTGTAAGCTCTTTCCTTGATAATAAACTTTTCTGTATACATTAAAAAAAAAAAAAAGGCAATGGGGAGACATATATAAAACCATGAGGAAAAAAAAAACTGCCAACCAAGAATGCTCTAACAAGCAAAGCTCTCAATCAAATACAATAGTGTAAGCAAAACATTCCAGGATAAACAGAAGCTAAGGGATTTTTGCCAAAGCCAACCCTGCTATGAAAAACATCCTAAAGGAAGTTCTGTGGACTGAGAGCCAACAAGAACAGACAACAACTACAGAATGGCATACGTGGCAGCATCACCCTGAACTCAAATCAACAAATGGATGAGTCAAGAACAGAATAAAATTATAAGGACAGAGGATCTGGGAGGTCAGTCTATGATCAAAACAATTACAATGTGAAAGAAGGTAAACAGAGGAACAGAGATCTAGGTGGTGGGAAGGTCAGGTAGATTACTGGGTAAAATTAAATGGAGGGCAGAATTAATGGAATATAAGGTAACCACAACAATGGGGTTGGGGGGGGGTTAGTTCAGGTGTTGGGGAGGACAATACAAGTAGCATGAGGAGGTGGAAGAACAAGATAGATAAGGGAACATTGAGACAGGTTTGCACGTCCTAAGTGGGACAGAGGTAAACAGTGATGCACGTTCAACCTTGGAACAGGGCTCTGGAATATAGGGATCTAGGTATAGGTTGAAGAGGGAAAATAATACTAAAATGCTTTACTGTCTTATGAATATTAGTTTCCTTGCCTACTATTGTAAAATAGACACTTGAGTGGGATAGAAAGTAATGTTGGGAAACATGATTACAGAAAGCTTGTAAGCCCATCTTCAGCCTATAACTGACTGGAATACCTAAAAGGGGTTCTACAACTTGCCCAGTGACCTAGGCCTTGTGCAAAGCCTTTACAGAGTATAGGACCTTAGGTGTAGTACTGAGTCCCATCCACAACCTTATGAGGTGGGACATTCCCACTAGAAAGGACAAGCAGACCAGCCTGGAACAGCTACAGTGACAGAAGATACATTCTTCAAAGAAAGATCTTCGGGAAAAACCCAAAACAAAAATATCAGCATGACTGGCTACTACAAGAATAATAAGCAAGCTGTTTGCCAGGAAGACATGAAGGCTAGCAATCAAGTACCTTCAGGACAAACTCCCCTCTAAGACTGAAACTCAAAGGGAACACACAAACAAGCATGTTAGCTTGCTGGCAACTACATTGGTCTACTGGTGAGTAGAAGAGGGGGAAAGGCAGCAATGAAAAAATGGGCTGAGTTCAACCACAGTCCGTTGACTCCCATTGACCTGGAGATGAGAGAGAGAAGATGAAAGGCTGGTTGGTCCAAAGCGTGGTGAGACCTGGGGACACTTGAGCCCATGGACAAGGACATAGCACCAAAGGGCTAGAGCTGAGAGTGAAGCATCCAGCTGATATGAAGCAAGGGGAGATACACAAGAACACCCAAACTTTCAGACAGTACCCTTTTGACCTAGCTTCGATGGCTCGTTAATCAGAACTCAACTAGAGGTAGATTGCAAAATATATATATAATTTTTTTGATAAAGGAAACAAGGGTAAATTGCTACAATTTGATAAACCTGACCTATACTCAGAGAGGTAGTTACTCTAAATACCAACAGAGAAAGAAGGAATATTCACATCAAGTATCAATGCTATCCTCTCTGTACACAAGGTAGATAGGAATGGACAACTTAGACATTGGCTACCTAAAATGAGGGGGTGATAAAGGCATGAATTGACTGGCTTACAAAGATTCAAGAGGGAGTTTAGTTTAAGAGTATGGGGAGAAAGAAAGAGTACCCACTGAATAGATTTCATCTTGTCTAGATGGGTCTGGTGAAAAGAGATGGGGATAAGATTCGTATGATTCTATAGCGAACAATTGTTAATCATGACTAATTGCGACTGTCACAATTGTAAAGGTAGAGGTTTTGTAACAAAAACAGGGACATGGTTAATCTTACAGTCCAGAAACAGAAAACCCTAGGACCATCAAGGGAGAAAAGCACAAGCAGAATGCAGGACCTTATCCAGAGAAGCAGCAAAGCCAGAGACAGAGGCAGAGATGGGGGCATGGGGTGGAGGAGCGGCTGAGGACTCTAGATTCATGTGAAGAAAGGGACTAAGGGCTGGCGGCCAGGAGGCAGACTTGCAGAATGTGCCCTTTGGAGATGTAAATTATTATATATGCCTGAGCATTTTGGTGTTTTTTTTAAAAAAGTGGATAGAGAGAAATACTGTTAACTGATGGTACATGGAGGGGATTATAAACATAATGAAACAAGGTATATGATATGTTGAATGTACAACTGATGATCTGCCCTGTAAACTTTCACTCAATCCACAATAAAAACATTAAATAAATTTAAAAAAGCAAATTACTGTTGAATGATGATGCATGAAGGAGACTGTCCACGGCAATGCAACGATGGTGTAAAGCCGATGTTGTCCCATGTAATCTATCACTCAATTCACAATAAAAACTTTAAAAAAAAAATTATGCATATATAGAGGAGGCGTTAATTAATATTATATATAATATCCACAATACTATACTGCCACAAAAAAAAAAAAAAGGTGGAATCAACATGTGCATCCCTGTCTACTTCTCTAGCCTTGTCTCATGGCCACATACTGCCTCCCCTACCTCCGAGTGTGGAATTATTTGGTTGACATTTGTTTTCCGAGGGCAGAGGCTACATAAGTTTTACTGATAATGGTATCCAAAAAACACTAGTATTTGGATCAAAGTTCATGCTCAGTATGTATTTCAATAAATGAGTGAATGAACACTCATTTCCTTAATGGGCTGTCATAATATCCTGAAGTTTCTCCTCTCCATCCTTACTTCAGCTTGATTCACCACTATCTTTCAGCTGTCTCCATTATCTGCCAGTCTTCTGACTAGCACAGAGTGTGGATTTCACTCTTTGGAATAAAGGTTGTAGATTCATTAAGAGTCTAGGAAGAAGGCTAGAAAACAGATGTCTAACTACTCCATATGATAAGCACAGACCTGGCAAACCACAAGGTCCACAGTTTGAGCATGCCAGCCACTCTGTGGGAGAAAAATGAGGTTTTCTACTCCCTCAAAGTTTGAAAGCCTCAGAAATCCTACACAGAGTTGCTATGCATCAGAACTGACTCAACTGTACTTAACAACAACAATTTCTAAGTATTCTTTGCCTTCAAAGGGTTTAATCTATGTCTGGTTGCTTCCAAAACAGAGCCAGTCCTCAAATCAGGTGTTCTGGACAAAACCAACTCCCAGAAATCCACATGTATATACTTAAATGTATAGTAACTTCTATCAGACTTAAACCACCCAGTTGTCACATTTTAAGTATCAATTAATCAAAGGTAACAGAAATCAAAAAAGTAGTTTTGTTCAGGAGGGAGATATTAACTAGAAAGAAGCATGAGGAAACCATCTCAGGTGCTGGAAATGTTCTATATTTTAATGTGGATGGTAGTTATACAGCTGTATACAAACATAAAAATTCACTGAGCTGTTCACTTTAGATTGCTGCACTTTACTGTATTTATACATCAAAAAAAGCAAAAGAGTAACTATGTATGAATAAAAGAAATGCCTTACTGGATATCCTGGTCTTATCCTAAAGTAGGATTTTTTTTTTTTTTTAATCATAGGAAAAGGGAATCATGCCATCAACCTTTACAAATTAGGGTATTTGGTAAAATGTCTCCAAAAGAAAAAACAAAAAGGAATTTATGGAATATCTGACATTTGACTATATTATGAAGAGATTTACAGATCAGTTGGAGAATCTGAAAAATTAGTGATTTTTTTCATTAAACAAATTTTTAAAAAATTGTTTTAAAAGGTAATGATTATTAAATCCTAGAAAAACAAAAGTTGCAAGGAAAACAAAAGAATGTATTAAATGGCTCAGTAACAAATAATATTTAATTAACACAAATATGAAATATTAATCTAATATTTGTCATAACTATAGTGCTGGAATCCTGGTGTGGTGCTACAGGATAGCACAGGACTGACTGCAAGGTCAGTTTGAACTACAAGGTTGGCAATTCAAACCAACCAGCCACTCCTCAGAAACCCTATACAGAGTTGCTATGAGTCAGACCCGACTAGACAAAACTTAACAGTGCTGGGTTACTAACTGAAAGGTTTAAGCCCACCTACCACTCCATAAAGATGAGGCTGTATGATCCTTTAAAGATTTAGCCAGAAACTCTCAGAAACAGTTCTACTCTGTCCTATAGGGTCACCGTGAGTCCAAATCAACTCATTAGCAGTGGATTATAGCAGTTTTTTAAGAGAAAGAAGGAGGCAATAAAACCAAAACCAGTTTCTCTTGAGCAGATTCCAACTACGGTTACCCATGTGTTTCACGAGTGAACTGCACTCCATAGAGTTTTCAATAGCTGTGACCTTTCTTCCAAGGTGCCTCTGCATGGATTTGAACCACAACTTTTTAGTCAGTAGTGGAGCACTTAACTGTTTACACCAACAGGGGCTCCTTTTATTTAGAAATATGAGAAAGACTAAAAACTTGAAAGCAGTTACCTATGAAATCCTGATGTGGCACTGTAGGATAAGCACTGGACTGCTAACCATGAGGTTTAACTCCTTTTGTTAAAAAGGGTACCCTGGTAGCATAGTGGATTAAAAGCTGGGCTGCTATTCAAATTAACCAGAAGAGGCTTTCTGCATCCATAAAGATTTACAGCCTCGAAAACCCTATACAGGGTCACTAAGAGTCAGAGTCGTAGAATGAAGCACTGGACCAAAAGGTTGGTTTGAACCACAAGGTCGGCTGTTCAAACTCACAAGCCACTCCTCGGGTGAATACTATGCAGGGTCACTATGAGTGGGAACTGACTTGATGGCACTTAACAACAACGAGTCATAAGAGACTCAAGAGCACCACCATCACCACCTACAGTTAAAAGGAGGTACCCAGGTAGTACAGTAGTTAAGAACTTGGCTGCTAACCAAAAAGTCAGGTGTTCAAATCCACCAGCTGTTCCACAGGAGAAAGAGGCGGCAGTATGTTACAAAGCTGATATACTTGGCAGTTCCACTCTGCCCCATAGGCTCACAATGAGGCTGGATCAACTTTAACAGCAATGGGTTTTTTGGTTCTATGGTTAACATATTTTGTTTACTATTTATAAAGGTAACCCAATAATTAAACTAAATGCACTTTTAACTTGAAGGATATTTACAATCCATAGAGTACTCTAGGAATTGGTGAAAAAGTCTTCTTATTACTTGACTGATCATTTTCCCCTCAGTTTTTTAGAGCTGAATTTTTTTTTAATTAAGATTAAAACCTTTACCTCATATAGTTACCAGTTCTAATATGTATTTCTTGGGGTTCAACAAAATACATATTACAAAATACAGACAAACCTTGGTTTTACATAGAGGGCAGTTTATTTTACCTTTATTTAGTTCGGATTCTTTTCCTAATGATGCCTGGCATTTTCCTGTCAGCACACTGACCTAATTTTTCTAGGAATAGCTTACCAAAATTCCTAGTTTCCTTTGGAGCTCACAAGTGTTAGCTAGAAGTTACTCTAAGATGTGGTTTGGACTTTCTGCCTATTTTTAAATACTTGTCCACAATGAAGCATATCTTCTGTGCATCCCACTCACAAAGTAACATACCCCTGAAGTATAATCTCAACAATTCTGGGACCTGTTATAGATTAAATTGTATACGTCCCCCCCCGAAAAAAAAGATATTTTGAAGTCCTAATCCTTGCACTAAGGAACTCTGGTAGCGTGGTGTTTATGAATCACACTGCAAACCACAAGGTCAGCAGTTCAAAAGTATCAGCTGTTTCGCAGGAAAAAGAAGAGGCTTTCTGCTCCCATAAAGATTTACAGCCTCGGAAACCAACTCCATAGCACACAACCACCACCACTACCACCAACCCTTGCACTGGTGAACATGGATGGCCTTGTGTGGTTGGAAAAATATGGGCTTTTCCTTGCAGAGGCCCACAGTTAATATAACAAAGTAATACCAAGCAGGAAGGGTCCTAATTGCTTTTAATGGTGTGTTACAAAGGAGGAGGACAGAAGAGACACACACAGGAGGAAATCATCAGGTGAAGATACAACTACAAGTCAAGGTATGCCAAGAAATGCTTGGGGCTTCCAGAAATTAAAAGAAACAAGGAATGATCTTTTTTCCCTAGAGCTTACAGAGAGCATATCCTAGGCAACACCCTAAATTTGGACTGTAGTCTCCAGAACTGTAAGAAAATAAATATCTAATTTTTCAAAGCCACCAATTTGTGGTATTTTGCTACTGCAGACCTAGGAAACTAAGACAGGACCTCTAACTACCTGGAAGAGCTTAATTTCACAAGGAAAATACTTTTTAACACCACCAAATAAGATGTCTTTGCATAAATTCTTCCATCAAGAAGAACTTTTCAAGATGGTCTCTGGAGGTAATACCCCAGGTGGTACTGTGGGTTTAAGCATTGGACTGCTAACCATGAGGTCAGTAGTTCAAACCCACCAGCCACTCTTAAAGAGAAAGATGAGACTGTCTGCTTCTGTAAAGATCTGCAGCCTCAGAAACCCTCAGGAGCAGTTCTACTTTGTCCTATGTAGGGTCACTATGAGTCAAAATTGACTTGATGGCAGTGGGTGAAGCAGTACAGTGAAATGGGGGAGGAAGGACGAGGCAGAAAGAATTCTACTTTTTATCTACCCTAGTTGTGTACCTCAAGCAAGCAAGCAAGTTACTGCACTATATGAGCCTCAGTTATTTCATCTATGTTGTTGTTAAGTGCCACTGAGTCCCGACCCTGTATATGGTTTCTGAGGAGCGAATGGTGAGTTTGAACCGCCAACCTTGTCATTCAAACCAACCTTGCAGTTCAGAACATTAACCCACAGCGCCACACCAGTGCTCCTCTGTAATATATATATATGTATATACGTACATATATATATGTTGTTGTCAGGTGCCATCGAGTCAGAACCGACCCATAGCGACCCAATGCACAACAGAACGAAACAATGTCTGATCCTGGGCCAACCTCACTACCGCTGCCACACTTGACGCCATCAATGATGTCACCTGGCTGATCCATCTAGTTGGGGGTCTTCCTCTTTCTCTCTGATCTTCCACCTTACCCAGCATGACATCCTTCTCCAGCGACTGTTCTCTCTGGACAATGTGTCCAAAGTATGAGAGACGAAGCCTAGCCATCTTGGCCTCCAAGGAGCACTCTGGTTGCCCTTCTTCCAAAACAGACCTATTGGTTCTTTTGGCAGTCCATGGCAGTTTCAGTATTCTCCTCCAACACTACAACTCAAAGGCATCAATTCTTCTACGATCTTCCTTATTACTGTCCAGCTTTCGCATCCATATAAAAATACAATGGCTTGGGTCAGGCGCACCTTAGTCCTCAAGTTGACATCTCTGCTCTTCAATACTTAAAAGTTCCTGTGCAGCAGATTTGCCCAATGCAATACATACATATATAAAATAGTGTGATACTCTCAGTGGAAAACGGAACAGCACACTAAACTCAAATTCATTACTATTTCTACAGCAAAGTGGATATTACTTGAAACAGATCAAAAGATAGCCTCCATTTGTGGAAATCAAGTATGTGTCCACCTTACAAAAGCTTTGTTTTCAGAGTATTTTGAGCTTAAAGTGTTTATGGTCAGAAAGACAGAACTCTGTCCACACACAATTGTCAATGATTCATTACATGTGACTTCTCATGTAAATAAATTATCATCATTTGACCAATAAGCTTTAATCTGTTTAGAGAAAAAAGGAGGGGGTGTGGGTGGGGAAAAAAGTGGAGATTCTGTTTTCAATCTTGAAAAGCTCTTTCCATACCATAGTCAAGTAGTCTTATCACTTCTCTACCTGTCTTTCCGTTTTTAGCATGTCTTCCAACAAAACAAAAAATTCCTGACATCAGTTGTCCAAAAAGGCTTATCAAATTCATTTCTTTCCTTCCACCTAACTTTTGGGTTGAAATTCTGGTGTGGTGGTGTAAGATAAGTACTGGAATGTTAATGGAAAAGTCACCAGGCACTCCTTAGAAAATCTACAGAGGGTCATTGCAAGTCCGAATTGACTCAACAGCATTTAACAACTTCTGAGCTGCATTCAATCATCATTGTAAACAAATGATTGTAACCATTTCTAACTTCTTAAAAGATGCCTTTCTCCTGTCCACAGCCTCTAAAGCTATGCCAAATAACCTCTATTTTTTGGAGGCTTCTTTTGATTCCTTGATCCATTTAATGTGGACATTTCTGTTTAAAATCCTTAAACTTTCGGTTATCTACTTTTTGATCTTTCTTTCCATTTTTCCTAATGCACATACTTGACCACAGCTTGATTTCCTAAAGCTGAATCACCCTATGATACATTCCGTTTTTCCCTCTCCCTGAAGAATTGCTGAACTTAATCATGGTATGATTATTACTTAATAGTGGTTGACCTACAAAAACCTGTATCAATTCTTGTTTGCTCCTTAAGGTAAATTACAGGTTCTTACTTTGCTTGTAGGTTCTACAACTACCAGTTGTAGGGAGTTATTTGTCTTAATTTGTCTTCACATTTGCTCTCAGTGAACTATTTAACAAACCTATACATAAATAAATAGACCCTTCATTATTATTATCTGTCCTAATTTGCAGCTTCTCCAATTTCCTTTACCGTTTCCAGTTCAGTCACATTATTTTGATTAGAGCTGTGACATTTTCATTTAGACAGAATTTCAACCCTTCAAGATTCCATACTCCCTTCCTTTGTTATAGGAAAAACTTTGATATCATTACTGTTTATATTATTCCTTACAATGTAATCCCTTGCTGCTGCTCTCATTCAGATGCTGTGTGTAGCCTAGCAGTACCAGATCTCAACAGCTAATCTCCTTCCATCAAGTATCTGAGGTGTGAATTAAATCATTTTATCATTATTTTGCTTATCAAGAAAGGAAGAGAAAGGAAAAACTTATATAAGAATGGCCGAAATGACACTAATATAGTTTATGTAAGTTGTTGCTGCTGTTAAGCACCATCAAGTCAGTTCCAACTCTTAGCAACCCTGCATAGGGTTTCCAAAGAGTGGCTGATGAGTTTGAACTGCCGACTCTGAAGTTCAAATGGACCATGTAGTCAAGTGCTTATATTACAGTGTCATACCAGGACTCCATGTTTATATGAGTAGCACTTTTAAATAAATCTAATGCTTAATTTAAGATAATTAGGTATAATAAACCTGCCAGAAAATGTCAATTTAGTGATGTCACCTACCTAAATATGACCTTGTTAAAACTGAATTTCTAAAACCAAACACCAGTTTAGCTTAACTAGTACAAAAGATCAGCCTTGAACATTATGCTCTTTTAAGATCAATATGGGATCAAACTGACAACAAACTCAAAAGATTAGATAGACAAGAACCTTAGAGGTCAGCGAGGGAGTGTATACTAATGAGGGAAGAACAACTTAGAACAGGAGGGTGAGAATGACTGCACAACTCCAAGAATGTGATCAATTCTACCCATACACATAGAGCTGTCATGAGTTGTAATATACTCAACGACAACTGATATATAAGATCTTGTATTCTGAAATTATCTACAGAATGGAGCTGTCTCCTTGTACAATGCAACTGCACAAGCTAGTGGTATAACTAGCCAAAATAGAGTGTACAGGTCCCACTCTACCATGCACTCCGCTACATCAAATGCAATGTAGTATTACAGGCTGAGATCTTGATTTTCACAAGCTGCACCCTACACATTCCAAGGACAGAAATAAGACATTCCATCTCTTGTATATTAGATAGGCAGTTTTGCTTCCAGCCAATTACCAAAACAACATTCTAGCCTAAGGTATTTCTGTTCCTTAACAGTTTCATGTACAGAAAAAAGGGGGAAATAGTGAAGTAGAAGGGCTAGGGAAGGGTATGCAAGGAATTAAGAAAATCTACAACACACATGCCAAACAAGGCAGCATCTAAAGATCACAAGACAGCTCCATTTTCAGGTTGCTGAACTAAAACCATAGCTATCTGCTGAGAGGAAGTTAAAGTACCACAAACAAACCTGAAAATTCACTTTTTAAGCTTAGAACACAGTGCATACTCTTTGAAAGCTCATTTTTAAAAGGCAACCCCATCAAGTTGCTGAGGCCTCACTAGAAAGAGAAAGGTTATGATATATTGGGCTTTTCTCTTTGAGAAAGGAGAAAAACTCAGAGGTCTGACTTAAATCATTAACTCCAGGCATCCAAGGCCCAGTCAGCAGAAGGGTAACTCTCACCCCTCAGGGAACTGGTTAGAAAGTCTCCAGTTCCACCTCTGGTGTCTTCAAGACAAGACTAACTGCAATTTTCACCCTGATTAACTTTCAGGAATGCTAGCCAGAGGAGCAGCCAGGAGTTGAGAGCATACAGGAGAAGCTACTTCCCCTCACTGTCAGCTGAACTCTGGAACAACTGCAAACACTAGAGCATACAGCAGCAGCCTGCCTCAGGGAAGCTCTTAATCTAGTAACACACTAACACACGTTTTTCAGAGAAGCCTACTCTGACCATCTTATTTAAAATTGCAACCCTCCTACCTTCCCCACCTGTCCTCCCTCTACTCATCCAGTCTCCCTTACTCTGCTCTCTTTCTTCCTCACAGCATCTATCACCCTCTGAATACTATATAATTTTCTAATGTTTATTTCTAGCTCCTTCTGCTAAAAGATCCATGAATGTAGGGATTTTTTTCTTTTTGGGTCTGTCTTGTTCACTAATAGATCATCAACAGCTAGAGTGTTGTGGGTGTTTTGCTGTTAAGTGCCATCAAGTCTGTTCCAACGCATAACGACCCAACAGTAGGATTCTGAGGAGTAGCTGGTGAGTTTGAACCACAGTCCTTGTGGTTAGCAGTCCAGTGCTTATCCTACAGCACCACACCAGGACTCCAACAGCTAAAACAGAGCTTGACACATAGTAAGAATCCAGTAAATTGTTCTGAAAGAATTCAGAAAAACTAAAAAGACCCTCCAGAAGACAACACCACCCAGAGGGTACAACAATGCCTGTACTCTACTAACAGAACCAGTTTGGTTCCTATGACTGATGTACCTCTCCTCCAGCACCCATGGACCACACACCCCCTCCTCCAAGTTTCCCCTCAGCTAGTATGTGTGGAACCAGAGTAGCAACTGAGAGTACACGCAACAAAGGCTTCCTTACAATGTAATCCCTTGCTGATTCTCTCATTCTAATGACGTGTATAGCCCATCAGTGGTTAGTCTCTTTCTATCAAGTATCTAAGGTGTCAAGGAGCTCTGGTAGTGTACTGGTTACGAATCGGGCTGCAGACCTCAAGGTCAGCAGTTTGACACTACCAGCTATTCCGCGGGAGAAAGATGAAGCTATCTGCTCCCGTAAAGATTTACAGCCTCAGAAACCCTGTATAGGGTCACTGTGAGTCAGAACTGACTCCACGGCACTAACAACAACATCTGAGGTGTCAATTAAATCATTACACCATTATTTTGCCTATCAAGAAAGGAAGAGACAAGAAAAAACTTACATAAGTCCTTGAGCCCTTTCAAATTTCTCAACCCTTTCATAGTCCATTTGTTCCTAGTTTATTTAGTTTGGGATAAAATATATTGAATGGAAGTTATCTTAGCATAAAAGGCTTGAAGAAAATCCTAAGAAGCTTGTTTTATTCCAAGAATCAAATTCTAATTCAATTCAGCATGAATCAATTCTGCATAAAAGTTTTATACAAAACACTGGGTTAGGTGCTATGGGACAGAGAAGACATTGGTCTCTGATACGGCTTAGAATGACGGCATATACAGAAAGTATATATTCACAAATAATTGTAATTACAGACAATGTGTGATAAAGTGCTATAGGAGAGATTCTAGCAAAGAATTAAACAGGTACAGAGGTAGATTAAATCAATTCTGGAAAACTGGGGCTAAGAAAAGCTTCAGAAAGGAGATTACATTTTTTTTTCTATATTGAAGGAAAGGTAAAATTTGGAGCTGAATGCCTTGGGAGCAAGGAAAGGCATTCCAACAGAAAAGTAGAAAAGCTAAAATATAGAAACTGAAAAATGCAGGGTATAAACAGTTCTGGAGAGAGTGGCAAATACTACAGAACAATGCTGAGGAAGGCCAGGTTTGGTCAGGTCACGGCGGTTCTTCACTGTTGGCCTACAGTAAGAAAGACTTTATTTTATAGAGCATTAAGGAGCCATCAAAGGTTTTATAGAAAGAAGTGACATAATTATAATTGTATTTTTTAAATCCAATTTTAAAATTGTATTTCCTTTATTGCATACTCTTCTAGAACCACATTATTTTCTTTCAGAGCACTTGAGTTCAACATCATACATTCTTCTGTTGTCATCCCAATGAGACTATAAGCTCCTTAAGGGCAGCACCTTGTCTGATTTGGCAGATAAGAATCAATACATAACTAAATTAATATGTAAAAATTTATAATATAGTCAAGAGTATAAAAAATAAAGAAAGAGGTACTGCTATGATAATATAATGACTAGACCTGACCTAGGTCAGAGAATGAAAAACTGAGAATGATTCAACTTTATCTAGAATGAATCAAATTTAGTGAGTGACAGATGAGATGTTAAGGAAGAAAGAAAAGCCAAATATGAGTCCATAGTTCTAAGACATAGCAACTAAAATAGTAATATTCAGTGGAGAAAAGGGTAGGCAGGGTTCAGAAATGAACTGTGTTTTGGAAAGAAGATGCAAAGCAGAATAAACTTCCCCCTTCTCTGATCTGATTCATAACCCCTAAAAAATTCAATTTTATTTCTCTTCGTATAATTTTATTTCTGACATCATTCTTTAAGACTCTGCTCTAAGTGAAGTGGCCAGCTGGTCTGAAGAGGAAGGAGGCATATGAGAACTCCCAAACTTGCATATAGTACCCATTTGACCTAGCATGGATGGCTTGCTGACCAGAACTTGATCCGATGAAGATAAAGAAGTTTTATACAGGGAGCAAGTGTAATTTACTACAATGTGATGAACTGGACCTTTGCTTATAGATATGTTGGTGGTGGTAGTGGTTATGTGTCGTGGAGTCGGTTCCAACTTATAGTGACCCTGTATAGAGTTTCCGAGGCTGTAAATCTTCATGGGAGCAGAAAGTCTCATCTTTCTCCCGCAGAACAGCTGGTAGTTTCGAACTGCTGACTTTGAGGTTCGCAGTCCGATTTGTAATCACTACTCTACCAGAGTTGCTCAAAATTCCAAATGAAAGGTAAGGATTGTTCATATCAAGGATGAAGTTTGCCTCCTCAGTACACTGGGTTGATAGGCAACTTAGACTTTGGCTATCAAAAATGGGGGGCTATAAAGACACAACAGGAGCTCTGGTAGTGTAGTGATTATGAGTCGGACTGCTAACCCTAAGGTCAGTAGTTTGAAGCTACCAGCTGTTACGTGGGAGAAAGATGAGGCTTTCTGCTCCAGCACATAACCACCACTACCATAAAGGCACAAAGTGGCTGGCTTACAAGCTTTCATGAGGGTACTTAGTGTCAGAATGAGGGGAGTAAGATAGAATCCTCACTGAATAGTTTTCCTCTTGTCCATATGGGTCTGATAAGAGGATTGGGGTGGGGGGATAATGGGAATAGGATTTTATGACTTAAGTGTGAGTAACCGTTATCAGAACTAATGGCAATTGTCACAACTGTAAATGTAAAAGAGGTGTAACTAAAACAGGGGCGCAGTTAATCTGTCATTTCTGGAACAGAGGACCCTAGGACCATCAAGGGGGAAGAGTAGGAGTGGAATGTAGGATTCTAACTAGAAAGTGGCAACAACAGAGATGGTGACAGAGGTGATGGCATAGAGATAAGAAAGAGCAGCTGAGAACTAAAGGCCCATGGACTGAGAATGGCAGTGTGCCTGAGGGCAGGAGATTGACTTGCAAAATGTGCCCTTTGGACATTCAAACAAATATATGTTTCCAGAGTGGTATGTGTACATAACAAAGAAAAGTAAAAAAAAAGGGGAAACACAGGTAAATATTATCAACGGAAGGGACATGGAAAGGATTATAATCATTGCATTGGTTTGTTGATTGTAAAATTGATAATTTACCCTGTAAACCTTCACTCAGTTCACAATAAAAGCTTTTTAAAAAAAATTCTGCTCTAGGAACATCAATTCTAGAACAAAGATAAATGCTAAGTTTCAAACCAAGCTTCAGAATTTGCAGCCAAAGTTTACAAGGTAAATTCTGGGTATCCACGCCTGCTTCCATGAATAAAAGTTCATCCCAACCAGACCCAAAGTGCCCCACCTAAGAATGTTGCTAGGAATTTTGCTAATAACATGTCAAAAGTCCACAGGCTGCACTTTGTACATAATAGACACAGCTTCCTTCCTCTACAAATAATGCAGCCTAAGAACCTATACAGGTACCAGCATGCAATGTGGTGGTGGTGAAGTGCCTTTGAGTTAGTTCCTACTCTTAGCAACCCAGTATAGGTTGTCTAAGGAAAGGCTGCTGTATTTGAACCGGTGTTTATCCTACAGCATATCAACATGAAATGTGGTCTGTCAAATTCCTGAATTTCAACGAACAAGTTTGATTTTCAAGGGTTAAGGCAACCTACTCTTAGCCACTTTCCAATCCAATCCCCTATGCCTGACTTGACACTTCAAAAAGAAATAACAAAATTACTTTAAAAACAACTTCTATTTCTAATATAAATGTTTCTAAAATCCCACATTCAAGTGAAGCACTTCCCGAAATAACCTTTGTTGTTGTTGTTAAGTAACCGCGGAGTCGGTTCTGACTCATAGTGACCCTGCACAGGGTTTCCGAGGCTATAAATCTTTACGGGAGCAGAACGCCTCATCTTTCTCCTGCAGAACCGCTGGTAGTTTTGAACTGCTGACCTTGAGGTTGGCAGCTGGACTCGTAACCACTGCTCTACCAGAGCTCCTATAATGTAAATAACCTTTAGATTACCTAAAAATTAGTAATATGCTACAGATAGCTAGAATAAAGCAACACACTCCCAGGACTTATTGTGAACCCAAAACAAACAACAGTTCTACTCACCAAATTTTTGTGACTGATGGATGTTTTAAGCACAAATTTAGAAACAGTGAATGCTACTTCCAATGTTCAAAGGTAAATTAATATTAAACAAGTGACTTTGTTATATTAATGGGGGGGGGAGGCAACAGGCAGCCAAGTCAACTAAAAGACCATCAATCTTTAAATATTTAATGCATAGCTGCTACTGTTAAGTCCAAATTCAAAAAATAACTTGAAAAATGCTGATAAAATCCTAACTTTGGGGATTTCTTGGTTATATAATTTTATTTCCTTGAACTGCTTGAAAGCAAAAATTTCTTAACATTACTCTCAAAGTTCCTATAGCTACCCACCAGCTTCCAATTTCTCAGTCCCTTGTAGAGACTATGTCAGGGACCTTCTTGTTGGTCATACTTCAACAAATGTCACTGAGTTAGCACTTCCACAGCATTTAAAATAATATAAATTTATATTTTTAAAAAATACTGTTGTTGTTAAGTGCAGCCGACTCAGTTCCAACCAAAGCGAACACTGTAGGCAACTCATATTCAGCTCCAACTAGTTAATTCAAAGCACACTGGGTAGACAAAAATGAAAAAAATGCCCAGCCCACCAGAAAAATTCACAATCAGTTCCATTTGCTCAAAGATTTCAGATAGAGCATTTAAAGATCTTAAGATTCCTGAAAGAATGAAAAAAGTTGTGTTTCATTAATAGTTGGCAAATCTTTCCATGTATGCTTTCCTTCTCCTAAGAAGTTTCTTTTCTACAGTTTTCTAATTCCTAACCTTATGTCAGAGCAGGATAGGAAAAAATATGCTTGGAGCTGGTGAACCTGCAAAATGAAGGTACAAGACACTACAAAAGATAAGCTCTACTTTGGTAGCATTGTTGTTGTTGTTGTTAAGTGCCGTCGAGTCGGTTCCGACCCATAGCGACCCTGTACAGGGTTTCCGAGGGTGTAAATCTTTACGGGAGTAGAAAGCCTCATCTTTCTCCCGCGGAGCAGCTGGTAGTTTCGAACCACTGACCTTAAGGTTCGCAGCCCGATTCGTAACCACTACGCTACCAGAGCTAGCATAGTGGTTACAAATCAGAGTGCAAACTGCAAGGTCAGCAGTTCAAAACTACCAGCTAGCTGTTCCATGGGAGAAAGATGAGGCTTTCTGCTCCCATAAAGATTTTCAGCCTCGGAAACCCTGAACAGGGTCGCTATAAGCCGGAACCGACTTCCCGGTATATAACCACCACCACCACTATCATATCAGAGAGGAGTGAGAGTCACACCCCTAGGGAACTAAGGCTTCCCTCATTGTTAAAGCGCCCTTGAGCTGTTTCCCACTCAGAGTAACCCTGTTTCTGAGGAGTGGCTGGTGGCTTTGAACTGCTGACCTTGAAGTTAGCAATCTAGTACTTATCCTACAGCACCACACCAGAACTCCAAGGCTGCCCTCATTAGCCCTTCTGAATATTGACTGTACTTTTGACACGATAATAAAAAAACTACTCACATGTCAAACATTTTTGTGCCATACTTCCCTCTTCAACTCTGTCTTGTTGTTGTTAGGTGCCATCAAGTTAGTACCGACTCATAGCAACCCTATGCACAACAGTAGTGTGAAATTCTAAACGGAACTTAGAGATCATCGTGTCTAATGTACTCATTTTATAGATGAAGAATGTGAGAAGAGTGAAGTGAGCAACTTGCATAAGGTCACCCAGATATTTACAGGCATGGTAGTGATTGATCATAACCTGGTTTTTATGACTCCCAGTTCTATGCTTTTGCCTCTAAACTTTGAAAAGCTGTAAAAGCAAAGAAAACACATTAACATCATCAGATCAAACAATATCTTAACTGCAACTAAACCACAGTAACAAAATTAATCCCCGTAAAGAAAACAGAGTATTACAAGAGGAAGCACCCCAAATCAAGCAGAAAGCAGTGTTTTGTTCATACAGTACAGAAGTTTCTTAAGGGCACAACCTCACACATATTGTCTGGGTCATTTTATTAATTAACACATACTAGAATGTGTGTCTTGTGCTTTTATGCTTCCATCCAAGTCACCTCTTTCAGATGATGCCACAACGATCCTGTGGTTAAGATTAAAAATGTGATGACTTCTGGCAAAGATAACAATACAAAAGGAATTCATAAACATGGTGCCAACAATCAAGAAGAAAGGACTAAAGTTGAAGGGGAGGAAGTAATCTTGAAAATGAAGTAAGAATAAAAATTAAAGTGAGTAAAGTTGGCCAGACACTAGTGACCATATACACAATTAAACAAACAAAAAGAAAGAAAAGGCAGTTTCAGAGCTTATCCGGCACCAAAGAGCTCTCACCAGCAACAAAAAAGAAGAAATTCTCACAGAGACAAGTGAAAGATCTTAGGTTTGCCCAAGTGATGGACTAAATATGACCTAATAGGTATTTGCCATCTCTTATTTCTGGGACTCAGATCCAAGAACAAACAGCAAGAGAACCATGAAAAATCAGCCCTGTTGGATCTAGAGCTCTGCCTTGACAAGATATAAAGCTCATTCATAGATCCGACTGTGCTCATGAAACTGCAGTTCAACTCCTGCTACTAGAGCAAGAGGAGGGGGAAGGAAAATAGAAAGGGGTAAGAGGGAAGAAGGTGGAAGATGTGGGTTGTGACTATAATAGCTACAGTAATTAGAGTGTTTCCAAGTTGCCAGAGAAGTCTTCAGAGCAGAGAACTAGGATGGGAGCTGGGGGAGTAGAAAAAAGAATGAGGAAGCAAACTACTGAGAATACTAGGGGAAAATAAGGTTTTTGAACAGTTAAATACATACATACACACACACATAACTGCCAGGGCTTCATGTGGGGAAATCATGCTTATACACTTGTTCTTTCGCAGAAGTAAATACTAAACAAATAAATACCTGTTACCACTGGTGGTGGTGGTTATGTGCTGTGGAGTCGGTTCCGACTCAGCGACTCTGTAACACAGGGTTTCCAAGGCTGTAAATCTTTATGGGAGCAGAAAGCCTCATATTTCTCTTGTGGAACAGCTAGTAGTTTCAAATTGCTGACCTTTGTGGTTCACAGCCCGATTCGTAACCACTACGTAGGTTCCCATTTAAAGCTACACTAGGTTAAGCAAATATCCCTGCGTCTGTGATGGTCCATGGCCCAGATTTCAATCACAGAGTTTTTGCTTCCCTTTCCCCAAAATATTCTGTCTCTCTGAATAAAGGTCAGAACTTTTACTCCACATGAGCTAAGGAAAAAAGATTTCTTATCTACAAAACAGTTAATGCCACTCATTTCCTTCAATCAGCTGCTAATTATTACCCTGTGAATTCAATTACAGTGCATACTTGTGTGTTTCAATAGAAGGAGCTTATAGCCTGTCAGCCTAATACAGCAAATGACTGGAAGATATAAAAAAGGCCCGAAAATATATTAAAACTCTCTGGCATTACCTACTATAGTGGCATGAATATGTAAGAGAAAATAAAATCATATTTACATAAGATGATGATAGCAATTTACAAGAAAAATCCAGGAATTATCAAAAATCCCAAAAATCCTCCAATATATAGGAAATTCTACACTTGTTTTTAAGGTAAATATTTAGCAGAGATAGTTTCTTAACATGATTTTGCCCTTTGGATGATAGTCTAACTAATGATGTTAATCTCAACACTTGGGAAAAGTTATAAAGGTGCTGGGCAAAACAAAAACAAACGAAGAGAAACATAAGCTTCATTTGGAGAATTACATTCATATAACAAAAATAAATGTAATTTCTTAGATAAGGCAGACCTAACACCAAAAGTCAATTACATCCTTTGCATAAAGGCTGCTGGGTATTTCCCCAGTGGGCTAAATCTTTTTGACCACCCTGAAAGCAAAGAATTTTCTCCTTCCCATTTCCCTCTAATAAACAACTGCTAGGAACACTGAATTGCCACTATTTCCTTCCCATTCATAGGGCATAAAGCCAGAACTCCCAGAAATACAATAGGGCCTTCTAAGACCATCTCTAGGACTACTCAGTAATTTAAAAGAAAAACAGAGAAAGAAGAATCTCTTTATTCCATTATCATCTCACTAACAAGCCAGTACCATGCAATAAGAAATGTGAAACAAAGTGCAATTTCACACATATGAACTGAATCTAAAACACCAAAGACCAAGTCTTTTCTTATCACTGTGGCATGTGATTCTTTAACCACCTGCTCAATAATCCCTCTTCAGCTGCACAGCTGCTGCCAATTCCACATGCCCAGCTAGGCAGGTGCTGTGGTGAATTACCTGTTCCCTAGTGAAAAGAGTCCTTCACTGACACTTAGTGGGCCCAGAACCTGCTAATCAGCATCACCTATCTTCATTTTGCCTGTCACAGCCAACTTTAATCTAAGGAAAATCAAGAAGACATATTTAGTGCATTATGTGATTGTGTACTGAATGAGGGTTCTTTTT
>NW_006408522.1:4663717-4670699 GCF_000296735.1 Chrysochloris asiatica
ACTGCTGTTGTTTTTGTTTTTTTTTAATCTGGTGGTGGTGGGGTGGTGTTAAGTGTCCTCAAGTGAGGATTTAGCCACTGAAAAGGCAATTTGCCACATAAAGCTGCCTTATCTCAGAGTGGCCCCATCTGCCGGGCAGTATTTCTAGCCATGGCCAGTTTTCCACAAGGGAAATAACTGCTTAGCTACCTCTGTTGTTGTTGTTAAGTACCACTGAGCTGGTTCCAACTCATAGTAATCTGGGACAGGGTTTCTGAGGAGAAGCTACTAAATTTGAACCCCTGACTTTGTGATTCATACGGACCCTGCGGTCCAGTACATTATCTTGCAGTGCCACACCAGGACACCTTTGTTGTTGTGAAGTTCTGTCGAGTTGGTTCTGACTCATAGCGACCCTGTATAGGGCTTCTGAGGAGCGGCTGGTGTGCTTGAACCACTACAATCCAGCACATTAATCCACAGCGCCAAGGATCCTCCAGGACTCCTTTAGAGGAGAAAGTGGCAGTAAAAGGTAATATGGTACATGGCAAAAAGTAGAATGGGAACGTCTAGAAAATACATTATCATTCTTTACTTCTTAGTCTCCATGGCTGAGCCCAGGCAGTAGTATTCCGAGTCAAATAAATAAGGAGTGGCACCTCTACTTGACAATCAGTAAACCCCTCAACAAATTATGCTCTTCCAGTCCTTTAGGTACTATATGCTAATTGCAACATAATTACTACCAGGAGCCAAAATTATGTTTCCATAGTCTCACACAAAATAAGCACTAATTGGTCCAGCTATCTATAACTCTCACAAATAAACATTTTCTACCAACAAGCTGGTGCGGAAAGTCATCTAAAATACTTTCTGAAAGATGGTCACAATCAGAAGACTCACATAAGACTCCTTGTGGCAAGGGGCCCAACCCTGAAACCACTAAATCTAATCAGGGCAAACTTAATCTGAGGCTCTGCCTTCACTATCACCTGACAGGATTGAGAAATGAATGCCAACCCCCAACAGCAAAAAGCTTTGGACTTATTTAGCTGAGGCTTCACGGAGAGACCTGGATATATAGTTGGAAAACACATCCAGTGAGGCTTTCAAACAGTTCTGTCATCAAGAAATATAAAGGTCAGAACAACCTGTTCCCTCCAATCAAAGTTCAAAACCTAAGTGGCAAGCCATCATTTTAAGAAATTCACTGTAATTTTACGGATGTGGGAGGCAACATAGAGAGACCTGCCTTAGAAAGACCTCTACCCAAACCAAAGGCTAAATGTCATATGCAGAATACCCAGTGGGAAATGGGTGACTATTGTGTACAGTGATTACATAAAATTCCCCTCACAAGAAGAGTTACTCCAAATCTCTTTTTAAAGAAAAGTTTTCTTCACTGTCCTAAATGGAAATCTCTATTTTTAGCCCCAAATAATTTTTTACCCAACAGTACCAAGGGTGCATGTGGCTCCACAGGATAAGCACTGGACTAAGAAACTACCAGCCGCTCCGCGGGAGAAAGATGAGGCTTTCTACTCCCGTAAAGATTTACACCCTCGGAAACCCTGTACAGGGTCGCTATGGGTCGGAACCGGCTCAACGGCACTTAACAACAACAACAAGAACCATAAAGGTCGATGATTCAAGCTCAACAGTTGCTTTGAGGGAGAACGACGACGCTTTCTGTTCCCTCAAAGATTTATAAACCTCAACTGAAACAATCTCTACAGCACTTAATAACAGTGCCAAAGGCGCTGGTTAAAATCCTCAGTTGCTACTATTAACCGAAAGGTTAGTTGATAGAAAACACCAGCTACTCCAAAGGAGACACATGAGGCAAGCGGCTTCTGTAAAGATTATAGCTTTGGAAACCCTATGAGCAGTTCTACTCTTTCCTTTAGGGTCACTGACCAAATCTACTTACTCTATGGCAATGGGATTGTTATTTGGGCATGTCTAGGAGTCCCAGTGTGGTGCTGCAGGTCAATGCGCAGGACAGCAAGGTCAGTTTTAACCTGCAAGGTCAGTGGTTCAAGCTCATCAGCCACTCCATAGAAACTCTATACAGGGTTGCTATGAATCAGAACGGACTTGACAACATTTGACAACACCAACAGCAGAATAAACATTGGGCTGCTGATGGCAAGGTTGGTGGTTCAAATCCATCAGACACTCCTTAGAAATCCTATGCAAGGTTGTTATGAGTCAGATCTGACTCAATGGTAATAAAACAAACAACGAGGTAGATAAGGATCTCTGGTGGTGCCATGGGTTAAGTGGGTGGTTCATAGCTGTGGGCCATCTGGTTATTTCAGAAACCTAAAGTAGTAGTTTTGTTCTGTATTCTAGAGTCCTCAATGAGTCTAATTGACTCTAAGGTAGTGGGTATTTTGGTTTGTGTATGAGCCACAACCATTTTTAGGGTTCCTTCTAGCTTGTTCTCATCCCTCTTTCATTAATAATCCCCAAACCTGCAATAGTTTTTCTTATGTTCATCTCTTTGGTAAATTTCTCCCTAGTACAGATACAAATAAGGACTTTCAGCACAATGAACAAGTCATCTTCTTTCATCAGAGTGAAAATAAATATTAAAGGAAAGTTTTTTTGTTGTTGTTCCACAGCCCTTGCCCAGACAGGCAATTCTGTGGCCTTTTATTGTACAATTATTACTGACCAGGAAGTCATCATTAAAAAGGTACTTGGTATCCCTAAGCAAACAAAAATCATTGTCCCATCTCTATGAAAAGGGTACTTAAGAGTAGAAATCTCCCCTTGGACTCCTCTTCCTTAGAGAGCTGATATAAACATTGGGGTTTAGTCTCCCAGACACTATCCCTCCACAACTTAGTACAGGCTAGTCAAAGAGGCAGGCACAACATGGCTGGCATCCCCTATTCTTCTGAAAAATGTGTGCCAATGAGCTCTGCATTGTTCCTCACTCAAAAAGAAGAGCCTTTCTGTCTGGCCTCCTCCAATGGCTAGCCCCAGTCTGGTAAAGGAAGAAAATGGCACTGAGGGGCCTGGGAGATGGAGCCTATCCAAAGCTCTCAGACAAGACTTGAACCTATGACCTTCACTGTGTACACAAAAGGCGGGTGAGAAGGACGGGTTTATCTTTGCAGCAGCAGTTCTGAGCCCTGGGGTAGCAGTCCCGATAAAATGACACGACTATTGTGTGTGGCAGCAGAACAGACATCTCCTCACAACAGTCTAACCCAGCACTCCCTCCCCCAAGACAAAGCAGCAGGGGTGAAATTAACTCAAGGCTGCAAAGCAAAGCCTCAAACAGAAAAGGGAGGCCTGTGGGGCTTTAGGGACTCTCCTCAAGCCCTGAGGCTCTGGACCCAAGGCTGGAAACAGACAGGCTTTCTCCCGCCTCTTTCCCACTCTCATTTAGGTAGGAAGCGGTTTCTTACAGAATCTAATCACCTGTGATTTGTTCAGAAAGATTCCCCCCGAAGGGCTCTGATCTCTCCACCCTGTGTGAGCCTAATTCCTAGAAGCTGAAATGACTGTTTGCTGCTGCCTGTTTCACAAACACATTAATTGGTCAGATGTGTCTCCTCCTCCTCAACCCCAGAGGGAGGAAGGAGAATCTGAGCAAAGCAGAGATGATCCAGCCGTAATTACACATAAAGGGAAAAGAGGGCAGCAAGGGTTTTCCAAGCAGGACAGGGTCACAAACCCTCCCGGGGGTACAAGGAGAGCAGTTAAGGGCCAAGCCCAGGGATCCCTCCATCTTGAAGAAAACGACAGGAGTAAATGAGACCTGACGGATGGAAGGGGCACACTCCCAGCCACCTTGCTTCCCCGCTCCAGGGCCGCGCACACGTCCGGCTTCCAACCCTTTGCGCTGAACCCCACTAACTCCCTGACTAGCCCCCTTCCCCTCAACATACCCAGACTCGCCTCTGAAACTCTCTGGCCTGTTCCCACAACCTGACCAAATCCTAATTCCCTCTCCGGCAACCCCTACTCCCAGTCTGAACCGGCCCTGGCCACGCTTTGAACTTCACCCCGCGCCCCTCGACGCCCCCTCCCCCACTTACGCAACGACCCCCTCCCCCCATACACACCTTCCCCTCGCTCCGCCCCGACCCCCCCAACCCCCACTTCCTCCGTCAGGCGCCGCTGCCCCCGGGCCCCTTCGACTCCCCTCAGCCCCGGGCCCCCTCAGCGCCTCCGCCTCCCTCCGCCCCCAGCCCCGGCTCCACACAAAGATCCGGACTCACCGCGCGGCCGGTCCCGGGAGCCGCCACCTCCGCCCGCCCGGGGCCCCGGGCCGTAGAGCCGCTGCAGCTACGGGCCCCAGGCCGCCATCCGTTCCCGCGGCCCCTCCCCCCCACCCCACCCCGTCTCCGGCTCTCCGCCCCCTCCCCGCGCCGCTCCGCCCCGCCCGGCCGGTGCCGCTCTGTCCGGGGCCGCGGGTCCCTCAGCAGCCGCCACTGCCGCCGCCGCCGCCGCGATCCGGGACAACCAGGGCCGCCCGGAAGACCCGGAAACTGGATTACGAGGCCCTCGGATCCGGATCCCGGGATGGTGTGGAGTCCGGAGCGGGAGAGCACAGGGAAACCCGGAATCTGGATATATGAGCCAAATCCTGGGTCTCAGAACGCGCGGTCACCCGGAGCCCGGATTAGAGCTCGTAGCCCGGGGAATGCTGGAAAACCCGGCGAGCCGGTTAAGACAGAGATAAACTCAAAAGAAACCTGGATTGGAGAGTTCGAACCTAACGCTCTCTCCTCGTGGAAAGAACTCTTGCTGGGCCAGACTTCCTCTCAGAGTGGTCTCTGGGGAAGCTCCGTCTAGCTAAATTAGACACCAATTCTTAGGTGCCCTTGAATTGTGGGGAGAGGAAAGGGTCATTTGAAGTCTGACAGGGAACACCCACAAAGAACAGAAGAGCAAGCACAGCTCATGATGGTTTCATCCATTTTATCCCTTAACCCACTGCCATCAAGTCGATTTTTGACTCAATATCGATCCTTTATAGGATTCCTGAGGTGTAAATCTTTACGGAAGCAGCCAGCCTCATCTTTCTCCAGCGTTAGCTGTTGTTGTTGTTGTTATGTGCCGTGGAGTCGGAACCGACTCATAGCGACCCTGTACAGGGTTTCCGAGGGTGTAAATCTTTACCGGAGTAGAAAGCCTCATTCTTTCTCCCGCGGAGCAGCTGGTAGTTTCGAACTGCTGACCTTGCGGTTCACAGCCCGAGTCGTAACCACTACGCTACCAGAGCTCCAGCGTTAGCTAGTGGATTTGAATCACTGGCTTTACAGTTGCCAGCAGAACGCCTAGCCCACACCACCGCTAGGGCTTACTGGTTTGGTTTTGTTTTGTTTTTTTTAAAAAAAAACAAAACTTGTTGTTAGTTGTTAAGTACTGTGGAATCAATTAAGACTGATAGCAACCCTGTATAGGATATCAGGAGAGTGACTGATAGGTTTGAACCCCCTACCTTGCCTTTAGCAGTCCAGCACTTATCCTATAATGCCACACCAGGACTCCTTTTATACTCCTTAGTCAAACAAATTTCCACTATCCTAGTTTTCTATCTTTGTTCTCTAGTTTCTTTTTCTAGGATTACCACTTGTTTTCCTCTCCAATGACCCATTTCTAATCCTTTTATACCCCTTTTCACTCCACCATTCTATGTATCACCACATCTTTTAGGGTTTTAAAAAATTATCTGAAAGTTCTATTTTGTCCTTCCCCAACCCACCATGATATTTCAAATTTTTATCTTGTCTGCCATTCATCTCTGAAGCCCCAATTGCCCAACACACGGTAGGCATTCAGTTCATGTTTAAATGAATCCTTCCATTCCTCCTACTTGTGAAACATAGTGACACCCTAAAACTTCTTCATGACACCTTAAGACTTCTCTAAATTCTCAAGGTTCCCCACTTCTTAGCTTCTGTTATGTCTTTCCTATAGCCTTGATCATTTTATTCTGCTCTGTCGTTTTTATCTTTCCTTTCTTTCCTTATCCTCAGGGATCACTCAACAATGCCACTCAAGATGTCATGTGACTTGAAGATAGAGCTCAGGCCCAAAAATATCCATTTAAAAAAAAAATGACTCACTAAAAATGAACAGTTATTGTTAAGTGCCATGGAGTGGATTCCAACTCATAGGGACCCTGTACAGGGTTTCCAAGGAACAGCTGGTGGTTTCAACCACCAACCTTGTGGTTAGCAGTCCAGTGCTTATTTTACAACACCTATCATGTATGTCTATGAAAAAATAATGCTTAAGTTGTTTCAGTTAGTGCAGGTAATAATGATCCCAAGTAATAAACTTCTAATCTGTACTGGATGATGTTACAAAGTTAAAAATAGTCAACTACTTAATTGGTGGAGAAAGAGTGGGGGTTAGTGTTTTAGGTTTTATCAGGATTTAGGTATGACTTAGAGCACAGTGGCTGTGTAGAATAAGCACTAGACTGCTAACCACAAAGTCAATGGTTCAAGCTCACCACCTGCTCCTCAGGAGAAAGATGTTTTCTGCTCCCATGCAGATTTACAACCTCAGGCTATGAGCCAGAACTCGATGGCACTTAGCAACAACAGGTATGGCTTAAGAAAGTTTGGTGGGTCAACAGTTGACTGCTAACTGAAAAGTTAACCGTTCAAACCCACCCAGTCGCTCCATGCAAGAAAAACTTGGCAATCTGTTTCTATGACAAGAAAGACCTATGGGGCAGTTCTACTTTGTCACATGAGGTCACCATGAGTAGAAATCAATTTGATGGCACCTAACAACAACAGGTATGACTTAATTAATGATTAAATGTTCTAGTAGCCATCTATTACTGAAGGAACATGGTTCTACCATTGGAAAGGGCTCTAAAATAAAGAACAAAGGAAAGGAAACATTCCTACAGGAAACCCTACTTTGCATCTAGGGAAAAGTCTTAAGCCTGGAAGAAAGAGCAACTAAAAAATTTTAAGTGATTTTATGTCCTGTATAGTAAACAATATTTAAAATTATATTA
>NW_006408522.1:4672259-4708149 GCF_000296735.1 Chrysochloris asiatica
GCCCAGGATCGAACATTGTTTCGTTCTGCTGTGCATGGGGTCGCTATGAGTCGGTTCTGACTCGATGGCACCTGACAACAACAACAACAACATAGTAAACAAATCCTAAATTTTGACTTCCTGGTCCTCTAGACCAGGGGTTGACAAACTACAGTTCATGGGATAAATCAGGTTCACTGTTTTGGTATATTCCACCAGCTAAGAATGACACTTACATTTTTAAATGGCTGTTCTTAAGTGCCCTGGAGTTGGTTCTGACTCATAGCGACCCTGTGTAGTGTTTCCAAGGAGCAGCTGGTGAGTTTGAACCAGTGACCTTGCAATACAAACCAATCCCCTGCAATCCAGTGCTTATCCTACAGCACCGCACCAGGACTTCAGAATCTTACTCCCATGACACAGTGGGATGAGGATGAGATTCGAACCCACATGTGCAGAGCACAATTAGCAGCTATCACCTTAACTATTCAGTCACCGTGTCTCTCCACAGCAGCTTAAATAATTGGGGCAGACGGATAAAAATAAAAACATGAATTAATATCTTGTGACATATGAAAAATATATGAAATTCAAATATGAGTTCATTAATGAATTTTTATTGCCTCATAGCCAAGATCAGTCATTACATATTGTTATTGTTGTCATTAAGTGCTGTCTAGTTGGTTCCGACTCATAGCAGCCCTGTGTAGGGTTTCCGAGGAGCAGCCGGTGGGTTTGAACTGCAGACCTTGTGCAGTCCTGATCCTAGTGTCACACCAGCTGCTTTTAACTATAACAATAGAGTCAAATAGTGGCAAGGCAACAGAGATAAAATATTTGCTATCTAGCCCTTTACAGAAAAAGTTAGCCAATCTCTGCTCCACACAAGCACTGTTCAAAAGAGCTTTTAATAATTATGGAAATGTTCTATATCCGTGCTGTCCAATACAGAAATCACTAGATACATGTGGCTATTTGAGTACTTGAATTATGGTTAATATGATGTTGTTAAGTGCCATCAAGTTAGTTCTGACTCATAGATGCCCTATAGAGGTATTTCTGAGGAGCAGATGGTGGGTTTGAATCATAACACTTTGTGGTTAGCAGTCCAGTGCTTAACCTATAGCGTCACATCAGGATTCCAGTTAATATGATTGAACTAAAGTTCATTTAATTTTAGTTAATTTAAATAACCATATGTGATTTCTTGTTAAGTGCCATCAAGTCGTTTCTAACTCTTAGGGACCCTATAAAGGGTTTCCGAGGTACGACTGTTGAGTTTGAACCACCAACCTTGCAGTTCAAACTGACCTTCGGTCCAGTGCTTATTCACAGCACCAGTGGCTACCGTATTGGACAGTAGATTCTTCTCAATGTCCTGTATTGTTTAAGACACCCTTCCTATACCTCTATGGATTCCCAGCCCCTATCTTTCTGACTCCAACCTAGACTATGACATTTACTAGGGTTTCTTTCTGGGTTCTCAACTGTCACAACTATAATCTAAAATGTGATCAGTTTATCAAGTTTTACCCTGAAATGAAGTAAGTCGCATTATTTGTACACACATAAAGAGACACAATTTTCTTTGTGTCAGATGATGACACTGTGGATATATTCTTTCTTCTCTGCATGAAAGGAGACAAGTGGAAAAGCCCTCCACATACTGAATCTCTTGTTGCTGCTGGAGCCTGTAATATGGATCACCTCTCTCCAAACACGTTCACAGAAGCTAAGAACAGTGGATGTACACTTGCCATTTGTATCTCAAGGGGGAAAAAAAAATCTTTCATCACTGAATTTTCTTTTCTCCTTCCAGGCCTAATAAACTGAAGTTCACTGATTTCGCTAGTTTAATAGATGCTTGTTTTTTACTGTCATTTTTAGCTGGGCAAGAGAACAACCCCCATACTGTCTTGATCTTGGCTAGGAGCTCTAGTGAAGGCATTTAAAAAAAAAAAGCAACCTACTAAATTAAATCCACATAAATGGGTTTTTGTTGAGACAGTAGTTGAATTAAAAGAAATTGAGTTAAAACTCATAAAAACCAAAACTTTGCAATATCTTTAAAATCTAAAAATCTTCACGTTTACTCTCTAGGAAAAAATGAGTTTCTGTAAACTTCCAGATTAAAAAGAGAATACCTAGCTCTCTTTTTCTAGATTAGTTACAGCAAGCAAGAAAAACCCTTTCTTGATTTTAAACATCCAGCTCCAAGGCCAAAGAATCCTAAATCTCTACAGAGAAAGTCTCCATTCTCATATATTTGTTGTTAAGTGCCGTCGAGTCGGATCCGACCCATAGTGACCCTATACAGGGTTTCTGAGGAGCGACTGGTGAGCTTGAACCGCCAACCTTTAAGTTCAAATGGCTTTGCAGTCTGGCACATTAACCCACAGCGCCACACCAGGACCCCATTCTCATATAATATACTACTCTAAACTTATATAACTAAGACTAGATTCTGCTTGGAAAAGCAAAGCACAAAACCCCTGAATTCTCTAGGTACTGTATAAATGGATAACAAACGAACCCAACCATCCAAAAAGAGGTACAGATATTTAGGCTACAACTCAGAAATGTGAGAGTTCCCTCAGGCCAAGCTGTCCCAGAGTTACAGAGTCAGAGCAGTGTTGTAAAGCACTAAAAGGCTATCCTAGGTGAGTTTGCATTCAAGCTAAGAATTTCCAGTCAGCTCTAAATTAGGCTATTCATCACTGAGCAACTGAAGGCCATCTACCCTCAAGTTTCTCCCATACTTCCTCCCTGGTGTCTCCGAAAATAGAGAGACCTTATACCACCACCATGTGAACTAGACAGGCTTTCACAGTCTAATCATGAAAAGGAGAAGTTTCCAAGTTAGTCTGCCATTTACCCATGTGGCTCCAGTTGCATATTTTGGATGCTGAGGTGGGTTTTTGTAAACTTTGCTTTTAACACAGCACACAAAATGGTTGTATTACCTGATCTCTAGCAGTTCCTGACCTGATATTTTTATTTGTTTTTTGTTTGTTTGTTTCTTTTCTAGGTATGCAAATACAATCTATCAAGGTAGAAAATTCCATCTAGATTCCTATGTGCTCAGGCTGTTGTTCAAATAAAAACTTTGGTGTTTTGTTGTTGTTCTTTTGCCTCTCTAGGCTTTTCCCCTCCTGCCTTTCAGTTTTGAATTAAGACAAAAAAAAAAAAAAAAAATCAAACCCACTGCCCTTGAATTGATTCTGACTCATAGCATGTAACATATGGTTTCCAAAACTATAATCTCTCTGGGAACAGTCTACTACAGCATTCTCCACAGAGCAGTTGGGTGGGTTCGAACCACCAACCTTTTGGTTGGCAGCAGAACTCTTTTGACACAAGGGTGAGTGAAAGATTACCCATGTTCCGGTTATATGAAAATGCCCATCCACAGCTGATGACCATATTGAGTGTACATGTGAAATAATTCTGTCGAACAGATGAATGACAGTGGATTATGTGATAAATCATTTGCAAATGAGCTATGGCTCTGCCAAATAATCCACACAACATACTTGGGTTTTGAAGTTTGTGCAAGATAGGTACTGAAACAGCTCACAAAAGAGCATAAACAGAAGCATCTGGACATCTGCAAACAAAATTTGGACTGATAGTAGAAGGGAAGTAAAAGTTTCTTTAAAAAAATCATTACTGGTGACAAGTCATGGATTCATTACTATAAGCCTGAGAATAAGCAGCAGAGTATGGAATGGAAAGGTCCTCAATTGATGACCAAGAAAAGTTGAAAAGTCAACCTTCAGCTGGAAAATTGATGCTTACAGTTTTCTGGGATTCTCATGGGCCAATATTGGAACACTATCAGAATGTTTCAACAATCAATAGTACTTGTTACAATGAGATGCTCACTGAAGAACTGAAGCCTAAATTTTGGATTAAATACAGAGGACTGCTATTCAAGGGCATTGTGATCTTGCATAACAATGCATGTCCACACACCTCTGCCTACACTGTTAACACTTTGCAAATGCTTCATTTTGAAATGTTAAAGCATCCTCCCAATAGTCCTGATCTTGTTGTTTGATCCCCTGAAAACAGTCCTTTGAAGATGAAGATTCACCTCTGATGAAGAAGTGAGGGCAGCGATGCATATTCGTGGCTTGCGGCTCAGCCTAAAACATTTTTTTAAAACATTTTTTAATAAGTGAAAACGAAATCTTGTTGACAGATGGACAAAGTGTATTGAAAAGCAACAAGATTATATCAAAAAATGATGTATTTGTCTTTTCTAAAAGTTGATTAAAATAAATTCTACAACCAGAGTGAAGATAACTTTTGTCTCACCGTCATATTAAGGGAACCAGGTAATTCTAATGCAGAGTTCAGGGTACTATTGCTCGGTAAACTATGAACTGCTTATTGAACTCAATGTGACTTCATTAATAGTACTAAGGTCTGCAGGAGGCCAGAGACTTTTATTTTCCCTAAAGAAATGACATTAGCTGTCCTTTCCACTTTCTGCACATAGACTGAACAGGAAAAAAAGGGACTACTACATGTTTGCATCACCAGAACAAGAATGGGGTAGGTTTTCCCTGGGAATCCAGAGTGATCAGGCTCTGCAGAGCCAATGCCTAGAGCTATGCAACAAGCAGACTTCACAGTTGAGTGAACATCAATGAATAATGAGTGGAGGTATTTCAATGCAAATAAATGCCGAATATGAAGGATTAAAGAAAGGGGAAATTAATCTTTTTCATAACACAGGGCACTTTTTTTTCTCTCCCTCTCTCTCTTTTTAAAGTTATGCACACAAATGCTGGAGGGAATCCAACTTCCCCAGTGTGATGGTGCTGCTTTATAAAAAGCAGAACGTACACATTTAAGGCCATGAATTTCCTCAAGGTGCCAGCAACTGAGATTCTGACAGCTCTTTAGAACTGCCTTAGAAACAAAGTGCTTCACTAAGTGGGGCCAGACCAACTAGTAAAAAAAATCTCATTTCAAACCAACCTCCTGTTTTTCCAAAGCTTCTTGGGGTTTGGATGCTTTAAAAGGTTTGGTTTCAGTGTTGGTGGGTATTTACTGAAGGGATTTTATTTTTTAGTTTGTTTCTAATTGCCCTTTCCAAGTGATGTTTTTACAATACCAACAACACAAATAAGGCAGCTTTGTGCTGCTTTAGCAGGTGGCTCCCTATCTTCTGAGTTAGATTGTCTCATGTTCTACCTTCTCAAACAAAGGACACAGTAGTAGCACTTCTTCAGGTCATCCCTCAAAAAAAAAGAAGTCTGCCAATGAAAGTTACTCTGTTTTTGATGATTGTTTACTTCAGGGAAGTTGGACTGGAGAGCAGAAAACTTGTTAAAATTGTTTTTGTCCCGTCACATGTTTGTATTAAACACAGGATTCCTAAGACCTCTGCTGGAGTAATTAAAAAAATTTTTTAAACCAGTGGGTTCCTCAATAAATTAACCTAGGTTAAGTATTTTCCTACTACAAATTCAGGCTACAGAAAGGACATTTCCAACTTTTTTATCTTATCTAATACCGAAGTCTTGGAATTTTGAAGTTGGTTTTTATAAATAATGTACTCAAAGATTTTGACCCATCACTGGAACTAAGAATCCCACACTTAAAAAATACATATATATAGGTTTTGGTTAAGAGTTTAAATTCTTAGAGACTCAAGCCTTTACATTTCTACTGCAATTTTAATTCCAAAGGACCAATGGATAGCAATTTAGTACACAAAACTCCACTCTGCTGTATAGCTTTTTTCCTCCTGGCTCAGACAGCTTTATTCTGCTTCATTAACCCCTTCTTTGCTCCTTGATGGATCTTGGAATCCAGCTTCCCTATAAGAGAGGAAAAGAAGCCTCATTATTTATTTTTGTATTTGCAATGCAAATCTTTTGTGGCCTCCCAGGTCTTCTGGTTATTGTGTATCTGTCACATTCAATTACCTTGCTTTCAGACTCAGACTCTTAAAACTTCAGAATATCATTCTATCAGAATAAGGAGGCAGTGAGAACATTGTATAGGGCAACACAGACACACATTTGTCCAAGGGATGCAGAAGTTACTATTTCTCATTTTGTAGCTACTAAAAGAGCTATCAAATCTTTTCAGGGTGTCTGATAGTAAAGGCAACAATTTTAAGACAAATTTATTACACACATGTATTTGGCACAGTGGGAAACACATTCTTTTGACCAGTTAACTGGCTGAGCATAATGTATGAGCCTCCCTCACAGTGAGAAAAGCAGTTCATCTAACCCCTCTGCTGTCTCAGACTTAGTAGGGAGTGACCTGAAACAGTGGAGTGGAATTCACATGAATGCTCTACTGACAAAGGGCTACTATCACAAACTAAGAAGGGCAAAGGTTATAGGCTGTATGACTCTTTTAAGTGTTAAGCTTAGAAAACAAGCAACCTTCCTGTCCCAGGTGACCCTAATGAGAGGTACTTTACTGATGTGGTCTCTGACCTCTGTTTGATTCCTCTGATCAGGATGGAGTTTGCTTCAGTAGTAGCAACCTTAGTGGCTACCCATTTCATGAAGAGAAACGTAGATTTCCTGCCTGTTTGACCTAAGAACAGTTCCTGCAGTTTCCTGTATCCTACAAAAAGTCTTATCTCAGTCAATAGCAATGCTGACACTGGAAACAGAAAAACAGTTCAGCTCAGTGTCAGCATTCATAAATAAAACAAAACAAAATTTAAAGAAAGAGCCTCTCTTCAAGGGCAGTGATGTGCACTAAAGGTTCATAAGCCACACCACTACCCTTAGACAGTGACTGTTGTTTTCATTTTTTTTTCAGCAACCAGTTGTAACAGAAAAAACACTGAAGTGGAAGTTAGGATACTCAGATTCTAGTCTACCTTTCTCTGGTATTAACTAACTGTATACCCTCCTAGGGCAAGTTATTGGATCTCTTTCTCTAGACTTCAATATTCTCATTTGTCCAATTAAGATAAGAATTTGTCCTGCCCACTGCAACCAGTATATTGGGAGAAAAACCACAACTGTGAAAAGGTCTTGAAAAGTGTTCCAACCCATAGCAACCCTATATAGGGTTTCCAAGGAGCAGCTGGTGAGCTTGAACCACTGACCTTACAGCTTAAAAGGACTTTGCAGCCCAGTGCATTAACCACAGTGCCACACCACAGAGTATCCAGGACTCCTGAACACATACACACACATACACACACAGAGTATTCAGGACTCATACACACACACACACACAGTATTTACGAGTCCCAAACGCTGCCTAGCTGAAAACAGACATATGCCAGCAATCTGGCAAAGGGCCATGTTGTTAGATGATGTTTAGTTGGTTCTGACTCATAGCAACCCTGTATAAGGGTTTCCAGAGACCTAGTGTGGTGCTATAGGATAAGCACTGGACTGCTAACCACAAGGTCAGCAGTTCAAACCCACCAGCCACTCCTTGGAAGTCCTATATAGGGTAGCTATGAGTTGGAATTGACTGGATGACACTTAACAACAACAGGCATTTCCAAGGCTGTAAAGCCTCATCTTTACAAGAACAGAAAGCCTCATTTTTATCTCACAGAGCAGCTGGTGGGTTTGAACTGCCAACCAAATGGTTGTTGTTGTTAAGTGCCATCAAGCTGAACAGACTCATAGTGACCCTGTATAGGGTTTCCGAGGAGCAGCAGCTGGTGGGTTTGAACCTCCGACCTTGTGGTTCAAGATTACTTTGTGGCCCAGTGCTTTATTCTACAGTGCCACACCAGAACTCCAATGGTAGGTGCTCAATAAATGTTTTCATTAAATTAATTAAACAAAGAAGACACTAAAAATTTCAAAATGTTTTACATCATGGTGGTTGGCTATCTGCTGTGGAGTCGGTTCCAACCCATAGTGACCCTGTACAGGGTTTCCAAGGTTGGAAATCATTACGGGAGCAGAAAGCCTCATCTTTCTCCCATGGAACAGCTGGTAGTTTTGAACTTCTGTGCCTGAGGTTAGCAGCCCGATTTGTAACTACAACACTACCGGAGCTCCTTAAAGGGACTCTTAATAGTAGTCCCACTACTAAGTAATCAAAAATTGCAAGGATCACAAATATAAGAGCATCCATTGTGAAGGTGATTACACCCAAAGTTACAAAGAATGACTGTGTCTCATTCTGGCTCTACAGAACAAGCTAGGGCAGAATTTAGAATTCCATGTAGAGCTCCGGACTTCTAATTCTCTGTATTGAATAAGTTGAAAAACTCAGATCCCAGTTTTAGTCCTGAGATTACCTAGCTGTATAACATTGAAGAAGTCACCTAATCATTGTTGCCCTAAAAATGAAAAGGACTCCTTTGTATCTCTTAATTTTTACCACGGGGACTGTCAATAGTGGCAATTCTTGGGCTAGCTGTGGGCATTCAAAGTAAGGGAAGAAGAAGAATAAGACTTGCTTGAAGAAGCAATCATCTTGAACTGTAGGAACTCTGAACTCAGATTCTAGTTCAACCTGGCATTTAAGACTTGGGATCTGAACAGTGACCCTAGTAAGTAATATATTCTCTTAGTAGCGAATAATAATGTATTTCTCCAATATTTTTACATTTAGTACCTATAGCATTTCAATGTTCAATCACATCCCCAATCACAGTGACTAAATGAAAATGAAATGGATGTGCAGCAGACTGGTGAGAAGTTAAAAAATGAGAAAATATTTATTGCTGATTGATACAACTCTCATAGGAATTTTCACATGCTCTAAGATATAAGGCAGTTGTTTCATGACTTTATAGAACATGTAGTTAAAGTAAAAACATTTCTTTTAACTCTTTATTTGAACACTCAACTTACTTATTTTACTATATTTAACTTCTTTGCATTTCTTAATTTGAGGAGCCACATAGTCATAATGTATATTGTTCTTTTCTGAATTATTTCAATGTCAAAAAACACAATTATTTTCAGATCAAGCAAACTCAAGTTCACATATCCAAAACCAGAAACAAAAAAACATGTATCTCTCTGTCTCTCTCTCTCTCTCTGTGTCTCTCTCTCACATACACACAATACAACATGTAAATGAGTTGTATTCAAAAGTTTATTTGCAAGTCAAAAGTGTGGAACTTGAAATACATTTCTCATAGAACTAACTTATAGAAGATTTCTAAGCCAACCCATGAAAATTTAAGACATAATGCTATAGGTGAAGTTGCTAGTTGTCATTAAGTTGATTCCAACTCATGGCAACCCCATATATGCAGAGTAGAACTGCTTCATGGGGTTTTCAAGGTTGTGACTTCTCTGAAGCAGATTACCAGACCTGCCTTCCAAGGTGCTTCTCAGTAGGTTCAAACCCTCAACCTTTCAGCTAGGAGTCAAGTGCTTAACCATTTGTACCACTCTAGGTCCATCCAAAAGTGAAGTAGAGTATTAATATTATTAATACCATATTGTTAAGAGATGTAGAGTTGGTTCCTACTCATAGCGATGCTGTATAAGGTTTCCAAGGGGCAGCTGGAATCACTGACCCTGTTGTTAGCAGTCCAGTACTTATACTACAGCACCACACCAGGACTCCATTAGTACCAAAGGAGTTAACTGTTTCAAGTAATAATGTATCTAGAGGAAATTGTGATAAACATTCTAATTAAGGAGCAAGTAGGCACTTTATCCTGTGGTAGTGGAATTAAAGCCTTACAACTCCAAGGCATTGGAGGTGGTCCCCTATGGGCCAATGGAGGGAAGTTAAGGCAGAGTTGACGGTTTTTAGAGATGATTGTACAGAAGAATAAAAGACAAACAATAGGAGTTAGAGGGTATAAAAATTTCACATCATATTAAACTCCGAGGTAAGCTGGCTCCACTCATTAGAAGCTTTTTTAGACACAGAGGGCTGGTTGGCCTACCTACTCTTTGCTTTTAAATTTTTCCAACCTATAGTTTCCTACCTGATGTTTCACCTTGTCTGCTCTACCATGGAAGAAACTGCAATCTCACAATTATTCGCCAGCCCTGCTGTTTCTGAAGCAAACAGACAACCCATGTTGTTTTTAAAAGATTTTAACTAATATTAACAATAAGAAAAACACAGGAGGTTATTAAACTTTCCAAGAACATCACTTTTCCTCCCCCATCAAACCTTATGGAGAAAATTGAAGGCCACATATGTACTAAAGGTAAGTGGCTCTCTGTGTGGAGAAAACACAGAAGTAGTATATTTCAGAGAAATATTTAAACTCTCTTTGCATGAACCATTTCCTCAGATGAGCTTAACTAGCACATGAAAATCAAGAAAGGAAGCTAATAATAGAGAACTGCAACTGCAGCTCAAGCGGCAGTAAGTCTGGGAGAGCAGATCTTGCTGCTGCAGCCTTTGCTCCTCCTCCTTCCACCAGTGTCCAGAGTAAGGTAAGAAGCAAACAGAGGCAGAGGGGTAAAATGTCACAACCTGGACAGAAGAAGAAGCAAGATTTAAATGCTAAGTGTTACGTTAAATGCTGTTCAGTCGGTTCTGACTCACAGCGACCTTGTATAGGATTTCCAAGAAGTGGCTGGTAGGTTTGATCTGCCAACCTTTGGTTAGCAGTCCAGTGCTTATCTTACAGTCCTAGAGCACCACACCAGGACTCCTCTAAATAAAAGAAAAGAGAATTTCCAGGGCTACTTGGCTACCATCTGGGGTTCAGTCTGAAGTAAATAATTTATGTAAGTCATGAATAACTTACATTTATAGATTTTCTAGTTTATAAGAATCTCAGGAACATATGTCTCATAAATCATAAGAGACGCTTGAATATATAGTAATCTAAACTCATACACCAAGCATTTTATTTTATGAAAATAAACAGTGTTGCTTAAAGTGACAAGCAGGATCAGTATCACCTGGGAGCATGGCCCAGAAACCAGCGTTTCAACAGCTCTCTATTGTGTGTTGTTAAGTGCCATCAAGTCGGATCTAACTCATATCATCTCTGTATTGGGTTTCTCAGGAGAAGCTGGTGGGTTTGAACCGCCGACCCTACAGTTAGTGGTCCAGTGCTGATCTTACAGCTCTCTAGGAGGTTTTTATTCCCACTAGTTTGAGAAGTACTCCTCTATAGAACACAAAGTGGCTAGTGGGTTCCTAAGGTACAGGGTGAGGTAGCTGAAGACAATGCCTGCCCCACAATCATCCAATTCACACAATGGGGAAGCAATGACATGGGTACAAGACAATGGCAAATAACATGAGCAAACGTGGTCATTTAAACTAAGAACTGCTAATGCTGTTTATAGCAGGAAGTTAGGAAGGGCACAACTAGATGCTTTTGAAACTGCTTTGAAATAGAAGACGCTGCTGTAGGACTAGACAGAGGAAGAGAAGATGAGAATTAAGAAGAGTTGGAAGTTGAAAGAGAATGTCAACAGCATTTCATGAGAAATAATATGCAGTGGGTACTACAGTCACAAATACATAAAAGCAACAGTCATGGAGAAACAAATCATCGAGAGTTTTCAAAAAAGGATAAAAAGCAAGAGGGCTAAGGCAGGAACTAATAATCAAGGAAGATGTGGGAAGTGGTGCCTCCGAAAACGATAATGGAAGAGTGATATTCTTGGATGACTGGATATGAGAAACAATGACTAAATGACAATGATGCCACTGGCACTGCTTTGCTGCTTCCTTTAATGAGTAGTAGAGTGGGGAAAACATACTCTCATGGCTGATAGATGGCATTTTTAAGGTAATTGGGTTCTAAATGGAAGATGAGTGTGATTCATGAGCATGCTAGAAATTGTAGATCAAAGTATACTTTGAAAAGGCTATACTGTAGCTAAGGTAATATTAAAGTTATCAGTAAATATAATTATTTTAATTCTCTAACACTAAGGATGCCATGGAGTCCTGGTGTCGCACTGTGGGTTAATGTGCTGGATTGCCAAGTCAGCAGTTCAGGCTCACCAGCTGCTCTTCAGAAACCCTATACAGGGTTGCTATGGGTCAGAACCAACTCGACAGTACTTTAACAACAACAGCAACAACAAGGATGCCATAGAAAAGGGTAAAAAGAGAACTTTTTTTTTTTTTTAAGTTAAACAAGTGCGATACAAGACAAAAAGAAATAAAATTAGACCATCAAAAAGTATGACTTACAGATTTTTGGATTTCCTTTAATGGGAAACTTCACAATCATTTCCTGGGGATTTGAGCAGATGAAAACAAATGGAGAATCAGATTCTTGACTCATGTCTGGATACTGCAAAATATAAAAAACAAAAAGTTCAGCCTAGTTGGAACAAATTTTGAACTTCAAGCAGATAAAAGAATGTCCTACATTTCAATGTTCAGATATTACTCTGTATTTCACAGTCAAATAAAGAAGAATATGCTCAACAAGCAAGAACAAACCTTCAACTTTCCCCAGATCTTAACATAGTATGCTTACACTGTCTACTGCCTGCCATTTCTGACTCCCTTTAATGAGAACTTCCCAAAAAAGTGATGCCTAACATGTTCCCTAAAGAAGAATCAGGATTCATTGGGTTTTTTGGATTGTTTGTTTGTTTTTAACAAAAGCAATTGTGTGTTTGCTGGGAGTCATGAAGGCAAGCAATCAAGTCCCTTCAGGACAAACCTCCCTCCAAGACTGAACTCAAAGGGAACACATGTGCAGGCATGTAAGCTTGCTGGTGACCATGTTGGTCTACTGGTGAGTGGAAAAGGGGGAATGGCAGCAATGAAGAAATGGGCTGAGTTCAACCACGTTCCATAGACTCCCATTGACCTGGAGATGAGAAAGAGAAGAGCAAGGGCTGGTTGGTCCAAAGTGTGGTGAGACCTGGGACACCTGTGCCCATGGACAAGGTGAAAGCCACGGAGGGCTAGAGCTAAGAGTGAAGCATCCAGCTGATATGAAGTGAGGGGAGATGCACAAGAACACCCAAACTTGCAGACAGTACCCATTTGACCTAGCGTTGATGGCTTGATAATCAGAACTTGACTAGAGGAAGATAAAAAAAACATTTTTCATAAAGGAAACACGTGTAAATTGCTACAATTTGATGAACTTGACCTATACTCATGGATGCAGTAGCTCAAAATACCAACTGAGAAGTAGTGTTCATATCAAGTATCAGTGCTACCCCCTCTGTATACAGGGTAGATCTGGATGGGCAACTTAGGCATTGGCTACCCAAAATGAGGGGGCAATAAAGGCACGAAGTGACTGGCTTACAAGTTTTCAAGAGGGTGTTTAGTTTAAGAGTGTATGGGGGAAGATACGAGTCTCCACTGAATAGTTTTCATCTTGTCTAGACAGGTCTGGTGAAAAGATGGGGAAAATATTCTTATGATTAAATAGTGAGAAACTGCTATCATGACTAACTGCAAGTGTCACAACGGTAAAGGTAGAAGTTCTGTAACAAAAATGAGGGAGTAGTTTATCTTAGAGTACAGAAACAGAGGATCCTAGGGCCATCAAGAGAGGAGAGCACAAGCAGAGTATGGGACCCTATCTAGAGAAGCAGCGACACCAGAGATGGAGACAGAGATAAGGACATGGAGAGAGGGAGCAGCTGAGGACTCTGGACTCATGGAAGGACTGGGAGCTGGTGGCCAAGAGCAGGTTTGCAGAATGTGGCCTTTGGTTGTTTAAATGATTATATATATTCCTGAGTATTTCTGTGTACATCCCTCCCCTGCCAAAAAAAAAAAAACAAAACCCAGAGGGAATGGAAGCAAATATTGTTGAATGATGATGCATGGAGGAGATCGTAATCACTGTAATGAAACAATGGTGTAAAGCCAAAGTTCTCCCATGTAAACTACCACTCAGTTCACAATAAAAACCTTAAATTAAAAAAAAGCAACTGTGAATCAGGAGCTTCAGAGATCTCCTTTTAGAACATCAGGCACTCCCCAGGTTCAATGCAAGTAAAGCACTGGAAGGATTTAAGAAACAACATTTGTGAATATCCTGCTAGAAACAGTAAACAGAGCTCTTTTCTCACTAAAGGGAAGGAAGATGATTCATTCTGAAAGGCATGAACATGCAAGAACTGTTTTACTGGATGAACTCCAGGCTTCCTTAAGGTAAAAAGGCAGAGCAATTCTGGAAATTATTTAGAAGCCCCTTTGGATCTCTACCACAAAACAAATCTATATAAAGATTAGAGGAGTTGTATTCCTTCTGTAAAGATAAAATAGACTATGCTGGTCACACAATCACAAGTTAAAGAACAACTAGGGGGCAGCAAAAAATATTCTCTAGCAATTTCCATGCTTTTTCATCATTTCCTATCTTGGGATGTCTTGTATTTATCATGTTCAACAAATATGACTCAAGTCTGACTCTGGTCAGACTTCATGACCAGAGAGGAGCCTTTCTCGTAGCAACTACCATCAAACTATGAAATTACTTTTCACTTTTATTCATCTGCTATGATGTGTCCTCTGGAATCCTGGTGTGGCGCTGTGGGTTAATGTGCTGGACCCATTGGTTTGAACCACAAGGTAAAACCACTTAACAACAACGTGATGTGTCCTCTATATAAGAAATGGAGGTTTTAGTAAATGAGTAAGAAAATTCAAATTTCTCTGTAACTGTTATTAAGTGCTGTCAAGTAGGTTCTGACTCATAGCGGCCCTGTATAGTGTTTCTGAGGAGGTGGGTTTGAACTGCTGAACTTGCGGTTCAAAGTGACCCTGCAGTATAGTGCTTATCCTACAGTGCCACACCAGGACTCCTCTCTATAACTTGTGAAAACATAAACAAACTTCTTTATTGCCCATGCTGTCCTAGTGATAAGTCATACTGCTGTGGGGAAAAGAGAGGGGATTTTAGCAGCTTTTGGTCCTGGCCACATACCATAAAAGCCATGAAGTAGATGTGGCATGTACTTTAGCAAAACGTAAGCTAAAAATCATGCATCAGCCCAAATCATACTGGTTGTTGTTAAGTGCTGTCGAGCCAGTTCTGATTCAAACAGGGTCAAAATACTCATAGTGGAAAAGAAAGACTAAAGATGGATGGGCAAACTCAGAAAAGTAGTGTCTAGCTAAGATTGTAAGGAGCACTGGTAGGGTAGTGAGTGGCTTATGTCTTGGGATGCTAACCCAAAGATCAGCAGTTCAAATCCAAAAGTCGTTCTGCAGGAGAAAGATAAGCCTTTCTGCTCCCATAAAGGTTTATAGCCTTGGAAACCATATACAGGGTTGCTATAAGTCGTAACTGACTTGATAGCATACCACCAGCAGCAGCAGCTATGATTGCTGATGTTCTGCACATAACCCATGCTGAGGTACTTTGGCACGAATAAGACCAGAGGCTGCTATTAAGATCTTTAAACCTAATTCTACAGAGGTCAAAGTAATAGCAGACACAATTACTGCCTCTTCAATTTTCCTGTTCTCTCTTCTCACTGTCCTAGAAAGTTCAAGGCAAAGGACACTGCAGCCAGGACTTCATAGCTCTACTTTCCCAAAACTACAAGCCATTCATTCCTGTTTCTTCTGCATCAGTAAGTTTTCCCTCTCTACTGGATCAATCTCATTAACACACACACATTCTGTAATGCCTACCATAAAACAAAAAGCAAAAAATTCCTCTCCTGATCCCATTCTCCACTGCCCCATTTTCAGATATCCTTTACAACAAAATTCATCCAAAGATTATTTATGTCTACAGAATTATACACGTAGCAACTACTGAGATGGCATATATTTTTCTATGTATATTTTCACCACAATAAAAAAACAGTATATTTCCAGCCTCTAATTCTGCTCCTGTTTTTTGTTTTATTTTGTTTTTAATTCACTATAGATGAGCTTTCAGCTCCCACTAAAACTATTTTTGTAAAGGTAATTGTTTTCTTCCATACTGCTAAATAAAATGGTTGAGTCTCATCTTAATTGATGTATTTGTCTTAAATGAATTTGACAGAATTCATCTTTCCTACGTGAATACAATCCTCACTTGAATTTCGGGGTACCATTTTCTTCCTGGTTTTACCACTTTTCTGGCTGTTCTTCATCTCCCCAGCTTTTAAAGGTTGGAGTGCTGCCAAGGTTAGGCCTGACACACATCTCTTCTCTCTACATTTACATCCTTGGTGATATCCTTTAATCTCAGAGTTTAAAATAGAGTAAAGAATCTCAAATTAATATCTTTAGCATGGACCTCTCCCCTAATTTTCAGGTTTGCACATCCATTTTCCTACTCAGTATATTTACTTAAATTCTTAACACATATGTCAAAAATCAAGGTCCTCAATTTCCTTCCTGAACTTGCTCTTCTCTTATTCATACCCATTTCAATCAATGGCTACTACATCTTTCCAGATGTCCAGGCCAAAACCCCATAATCAACCAACTGGCAAGTCCTGTCAACTCTACCTTCACCATATATTCAATATCTACCCTATGTTAGGACATCTAAGGCTATTTCCTTATTCTCAGGCATTACAATTTCTCCCTTGTAGTTGTTAAGTGTCATCAAGTAGGTTCTGACTCATAATCACCCTGTTTAGAGTTTCCAAGGAGCAGCTGGTGAGCTTGAACCGACAACCTTGCAGTTCAGCACATTAACCCCCAGCACCACACCAGGACTCCAGTTTCTCCCTAGATTACTGCAATAACCTTGAAACTGGCCTCTGTGTTTTGCCCTTAGACTCCCTGTTGTCTATTGTCATCATAGCAACCAGAGCTATCTTCTGAAAATATCAGATCATGCCACTCCTCTACTTAAAGTTTTCCAGTATCTTTTCATTTCAGTCAAACTGAAAGTCTAAATTCTCATTATGGCCTAGAAGTTCCTACACAATCTGGTGCCCAGTTTCCTCCCTGATGCCTTCTCCTACTACTTTTCCCGATTATCATTCCCCTCCAGCCACACTGGCTTCCTTGTGGTTCCTGCTTCTGGGTCTTTGCACTTACCCCTTACCCCTTCCCGGAAGGTTTTCCCTCTCTTCCTGCAGGACTTTGTTCAAATGTCAATTTAATAGTGAGTCTTCCCTGATCATTCAACTTAAAGCTGGAATACCACTCTCCCACAAACTTGGCACCCTTAATCTCCCTTTCCTACTTAATTGTTTCCCACAGCATGAACAATCATCTGGTACTACATAATTTACTTACTTAAATTTTTTATTTGATCTCACCAAGTAGATTCAGTGAAACCTCCTTGAAAATAGGATTTTTGTCTGCTTGGTTTACTGCTATATCCTCATCACACAGTAGGCACTAAATAAATGAGTATTTGTTGAATGAGAGAACAATGAATGTATCACCCTGAGCATTAGGATTGTTTTAATCATGCTGGGAAATGGGCATTATTAGGACTGTAGCTCTGTAAAAAGCAGATGCTACTTTTTAATCTATTATCCCACAAATTAAATGAAACTTTTGGTATCTGGGTAGATACCTAATGGTACTATATTTGATACAAACCACCCTAACAGAGTAAAAAAAATGTCAAATTATGGGAAAAAAAGTTTAACAATGAACAAATAAAATTATACAAGAAGTTTCTTGGACATGTTAAAGACAAATATTAAAGCCAACTTTTCCACTAAACCTTAAGATCAAGTTCCACGTAAAACTCCTTTTTCTGAACTCTACCATTAAAATTCAAGGGATACATAGGAAACAGAGGTGAAAAACAAAGTAACTTAGAAAGAATACAGAAAAATAAAATAAAAAGAAATTTGAAAAAGAAAAAGCAAGGTCTATACATTTCGTTATTGAAAGATTCTCTGGGCAAATTGTTGAATGATGCAGAAAGCATCAAGAGAAGATGGAAGGAATACACAGAGTCACTACACCAAAAGGAAATGGTTAATGTTCAACCATTTCAAGAGGTAGCATATGATCAAGAGCCAATAATACTTAGGGAGGAAGTCCAAGGTGCATTGAAGGAATTGGCAAAGAACAGGGCACCAGGAATTGATGGAATAAAAATCGAAATCTTTCAAGAAAGTGAGGAGGCACTCACTCATCTCTGCCAAGAAATTTGGAAGACAACTATCTGGCCGACTGATTGGAAGAGATCCATATTTGTGCCCATTCCAACGGGATGCGGAAATCATTGGACAATCTCTTTGATATCTCAAGCGAGTAAAGTTTTGCTAAAGGTAATACAGAAACAGCTACAATCATACATTGACAGAGAACTTCCAGAGGTTCAAGACAGATTAAGAAGAGGCCGTGGAACGAGGGATACCATTGCTGATGTCCGATGGATCTTGGCTGAAAGCAGAGAATATCAGAAAGATGTTTACCTGTGCTTTGTTGACTATGCAAAGGGTTTCGATTATGTATATCATGACAAGCTATGGACAACATTGCGAAGTATGAGTATTCCAGAACACTTAATTGTGCTCATGAGGAATCTGTACCTGGACCAAGAAGCAGTTGTTTGAATAGAACGTGGGAACACTGAATGGTTTAAAATTAAGAAAGGTGTGCGACAAGGTTGTACTCTTTCACCATACTTATTCAACCTGTATGCTGAGCAAATAATACGAGACGCTGGATTCTATGAAGAAAAATGTGGCATCAGGATTGGAGGAAGACTCATTAACAACCTGCGACATGCAGATGATACAACCTTACTTGCTGAAAATGAAGAGGATTTAAAACATTTACTGATGAAGATCAAAGAGCACAGCCTTCGGTATGGATTACATCTCAATGTCAAGAAAACAAAAATTCTCACCACTGGACCAATAAACAACATTCTTATCAACGGAGAAAAGATTGAAGTTGTTAAGGACTTCATTCTTCTTGGATCAACTATCAACATTCACGGAAGCAGCAATCAAGAGATCAGAAGACGTACAGCATTAGGCAAATCTGCTGGACAGACCTTTTTAAAGTGTTGAAGAGCAAAGATGACAGCTTGAGGACTAAGATGCGCCTGACCCAAGCCATGGTATTTTCAAGAACCTCATATGTATGCAAAAGTTGGCAGTGAATAAGGAAGACCATAGAAGAATTGATGCCTTTGAGTTATGGTGTTGGAGGAGAATACTAAAAGTGCCATGGGCTGCCCAAACAACCAATAGATCCTCAAGTAAATTCAAGGTACCACAACTTTAAAGAGATGTTTTGCCAACAGATTTGCCCAATGTAATAAATACATCATTTGATTTCTTGAAAAAAAAAAAAAAGAACCAATAGATCCATTTTGGAAGAAGTGCAGCCAGAGTGCTCCTTTGAGGCCAAGATGGCCAAACTTCGTCTCTCATATTGCAGACATATTGTCAGGAGGGACCAGTCGCTGGAGAAGGATATCATGTTTGGTAAGATGGAGGGTCACAGAAAAAGAGGAAGACCCTCAACAAGACGGATTGGCCAGGTGGCAGAATCGATGGACTCAAGTGTGTTAACAGTAGTGAGGTTGGCCCAGGATCGGACATTGTTTCGTTCTCCTGTGCATAAGGTCGCTATGAGTCGGTGCCAACTCAATGGCACCTAACAACAACAACATACATTGGAAAAAAGCGTTTTTTCTTGGTGAACTGCATTAAAATTAGCATGGCAGAGTCTCAATAGTACCTAAAAAGCACAATCTGTGCAGCTGGCGACTGGACACTAAGCACTAACAGACTGGAAGATTACAGAAAGAAATCTTTGGTCTGAGGTCAAATGACAAAATATAGCTGACCCAGAGGAAGTGTACTAGGCAGAGAAAGAAGAGCTGAGGTTCACAAGGAAAAGCTCTGAACAAAATCTCGACGGGATGCTGCATTAATGGTCACTGAGAGCCCAATAGAGAGGTTAGGGAATGTTGTTCTTGTTAGGTGCTATCGAATTAGCAACAGAATGAAACACTGCCTGGTCCTACACAATCCTCAGTGCAGCTCACCACAGCAGCCAGAGCTATCTTTTGAAAATATCACATCATGCCACTATTCTACTTAAAGTTCTCCAGTGTCTTTTCATTTCAGTTAAACTAAAAGTCTAAATTCTCATTATGGCGTAGAAGTTCCTAGACAATCTGGTACCAAGTTTCCTTCCTGAACATTTGAGCTCACTGTCTCTGCCACTGTGTAAATCCATGTCACTGGAGGTCTTCCTCCTTTTTGTTGACCCTCCACTTTATCAAGCATGATATCCTTCTCCAATGACTGGTCATTCCTGGTAACATGTCCAAAGTATGTGAGATGAAGTGTCGCCATTATCGCTTCTAAGGAGCAAGCAGGCAGAACTTCGTCTGACAATCCATAGTACTTTCAATATTCTTTACCAACACTATAATTCAACTGCATTGGTTCTTCTACAGCTTTCATATGCATATGAAGTGGTTGAAAATATCATGGCTTGAGTTAGATGCATCTTAGTCCGCAAAGTGACATCTTTGCTCTTTAACACTTTAAAGAGATCTATGCAACAAATTACCCAATTAAATGTTATTTGATTTCTTGGCTGTTGCTTCAATTGTGGATACAAGTAAAATGAAATCTTTGACAACTTCAATCTTTTCTCCATTTATCATGATGTTATTCATTTGTTCAGTTGTAGGGATTTTAATTTTCTTTATATTAAGGTACAAGCCATACTGAAGGCTGTATGCTTTGATCTTCATCAGTAAGTACCTCAAGTCCTCTTTGCTTCCAGCAAGCAAGGTTGTATCATCTACATGTTGCAGGTTGTTAATGAGTCTTCCTCAAATCCTGATGCCACATTCTTCTACACTGTTGTTGTTGTTAGGTGCCATCGAGTTGGTACCAACCCATAGCGACCTTATGCACAGGAGAACGAAACACTGCCCGGTCCTGGGCCAACTTCACTACTTTTGCCATGCTTGAGTCCATCCATGCTGCCACTTAGCCAATCCATCCCTTTGGGGGTTGTCCTCTTTTTCTCTGACCCTCCATCTTACCAAACATAATATCCTTCTCCAGTGACTGGTCCCTCCTGACAATATGTCTTCAGTATGAGAGACGAAGTTTGGCCATCTTGGCCTCAAAGGAGCATTCTGGCTGTACTTCTTCCAAAAACGGATCTATTTATTCTTTTGGCAGCCTATGGCACTTTCAATATTCTCCACCAACACCATAACTCAAAGGCATCAATTCTTCTACGGTCTTCCTTATTCACTGTCCAGCTTTCACATGCATATGAAGTTATTGGAAATACCATGGCTTGGGTCAGGCACACCTTAGTCCTCAAGTTGACATCTTTGCTCTTCAACACTTGGAAAAGCTCTTGTGCAGCAGATTTGCCCAATGCAACACATCGCTTGATTTCTTGACCACTGCTTCCTTGAGTGTTGATAGTTGATCCAAGAAGAATGAAGTCCTTCAAAACTTCAATCTTTTCTCACTTGATAAGAATGTTGTTTATTGGTCCAGTGGTGAGGATTTTTGTTTTCTTGACATTGAGATGTAATCCATACCGAAGGCTGTGCTCTTTGATCTTAATCAGTAAATGTTTTAAGTCCTCTTCACTTTCAGCAAGCAAGGTTGTATCATCTGCATGTCACAGGTTGTTAATGAATCTTCCTCCAATCCTGATGCCACATTTGTCTTCATAGAACCCAGCTTCTCATATTATTTGCTCAGCAAACAGGTTGAATAAGTATGGCAAAAGAATACAAGCCTTTCACACACTTTTTTCAATTTTAAAACATTCAGGTGAAATATTCTCAAGGTCATATTTTGGCTTCCATGGATTTGTTTTAATTTTCTTCAAACTTCAGCCTGAACATGTACATAAGCAATTGATGGTCTGTTCCACAGTGGTCCCTGGCCTTGTTTTGACTGATGATATTGAGCTTCTCCATTGTCTCTTCCCATAGATTAGTCAATTAGATTCCTGTGTATTCTAGCTGGTGAAGTCCATCTGTACAGTAGCCATTTATGTGGTTGAAAATATGTATTTGCAACGAATAACTATTGGTCTTACAGAGTTCTATCAAGTGATCTCCAGCATCGTTTCTATCAACAAGGTCAAACTTCTCAACTACTGAGCTTCCTTCTTTGTTTGCCACTTTGACATGCCTATCACCAGTAATTATCAATACATCTTGATTGCATGTTTGATCGATTTCAAACTGAAGAAGTTGATGGAATTCTTGAGTTTCTTCATCATTTGTTTTAGTGATTGGCGTATAAATTTTAATAATAATATTAAATGGTCTTCCTTGTAGACATATGGACATTATCCTATCACAGACAGCATTATACTTCAAGATAGATCTTGAAATGCTGTTTTTAATAACCATTCCTTTTCAATTTGTCATTTCCAGTATAGTAAGTCATAGGCCAATATCAATCCATTTCTACTCACTAATTCCTAGGATGTTTCCATCTTTATGCACTCCATTTCATTTTTGATGACTTCCAATTTTCCCAGATTCATACTTTGTGTATTCCACATTCTGATTATTAATAGATGCTTGAAGCTGTTTCTTCTTATTTTGAGTTGTACCCTATCAGCAAATAAAGGTCTCAAAAGCTTTATTCCATCAACATCAATAAGGTCAATTCAACTTTGAGAAGACAATTCTTCTCCAAAATTTAAATGCTTTCCAACCTGAGGGGCTCATCTTCTGACACAATATCTGACAATGTTCTGCTACTGTTCATAATGTTTTCAGTGCATAGCAATGTAGGATAAGAACTGAACTGCTAACTGTAAGGTTGGTGGTTCAAATCTACCAGGCGTTCCTCAGGAACCCTATATAGGAACTCTATGAGTCGGAACTGATTTGAAGGCACTTAACAGCAACAACCAGCATTCAGAAGCGGTCTTCTTTCTAGTTTGTTCTTATTATGGAAGCTATGCTGACTCCCATCCACCATTGGTGATCCTGCTGATTATTTAAAATACCAGTGGCATAGCTTCCAGCATCATAGGAACACACAAGCCACCACAGTAGGCTACACTGAAAGAAGAAGGGTGTTTAGGGAATGTTGTTGTGTGCTGTTGACTTAGTTCTGACTCAGAGACCCTGTATAGGGTTTTCAAGAGTGACTCTATTTAGCTCTTTTACTTCATTTCTTCCAGTCACTTTAGCAGGTAGCAGTCCAGTGTTTATCCTACAGTGCGACAGAAAGGGCTTATAGGGGTTCTAAATTCAGCAACTACTCCAATCCAGTAAGACTCCTCAGGAAGTTGCTGCTGTTCCTGCACACAACAATGTGACTCATATCACCTGACATCCAGACAAGTGGGGGAGGTAGACCTACTCTTTCATGCCTCATAAGTTTCATAGCTGTCTAACATAACAGGCAATTAACTACTAAACAACCATTTTCTTCTCCACTCCAGAGTGAAATTGTTCACCAGTCATCTAGAAAACAGTTCTTTTGACATTTCCATCAGAGAAAAAAGAATTAGTAGCTTTGGTAACCACTACTAATTCAGAGCCAAGTGGGCATTTTCATCAACCCTGAAAACCTCTCAAATATATATAACTCCTAAAACTATGTCACTCTTTACAAAAAAACACCCAAAATAAAATCCACTGCCATTGTGTCAATTGCAACCCATAGCAACCCTATAGGACAGAGTAGAACTGCTTCATAGGGTTTCTGATGCTATAAACCTTTAAAGCAGCAGACAGGCTCATTTTTCTCCTGTAAAACCAGTGGTAGTTTTGAATCGCCAATCTTTCAGTTAGTAGCCCAATGCTTAACCCATTGCACACCAGGACTCTTCAACAAATTCCCAGACAACCTATAAACCTTATACCCATCACCAGAAGACGAACAGCAAAAGTAAGTAGTCAAAGAGGAATTCAGTGAAAAGAACATATATTTACTGTAAGTTTCCTTGGGTTGAACTTTGGAGAGCTAGACAGGACAAGAAATCAGGTTCTGAAATCTAGTTAACTGAAAACCATCTCCAAGAAGATTGAGTTGATAATACTCAGAAAGAGAGAAGGAAATGGGTCTGATAAAGAAGCGATAAGCACAACAGATTCAAAGAAACATATGAAAGCTACTATGTTCTCTGATAAATATTTCTCATTTATATTTTCCTTCAAAGCAATTCAAGGTATTCACAGTATAACTAGCACCTCAGCCCCCACCATACTGGAAGATAAAAGTTTTCTCACATCAGGGTAACAAACTGATTGTGATAATTGGACAAGATGACTATTGTATCTCTGGTTAGGGACGGATAAAGATCACGCCAGCTGGCCCAAAGCAACACAGCTGAACTTCCTATGTCCCAGTCACGTGTTCAGTATCAAAGACAAAGGTTTCCAGCTCAGTGCTACAAGAGACAATCCACATATGCTCCTGGTGAAAAGAATAAAGGATGAGAGATATGGAGCTTATGGATTCTACTGTCAATTACAAAAGATCTGTTTGAAGCCATATAGCATTAGACTCCCAGGTCTTACCCTACTTACAGTAAAATTTCCTCTGTGATTTTCCACACCTTTTAGAGTCCTATGCTGGAATCTTACATGTTGTAAAGAACCCAATAAAGTATATTTTCTTCTAAAATTTGCTTCATAGTTTTTCTAGCCTAACACTTCAAGGACTAACAGAATTGACCATTCACCATGATTATTTTTGGTCTTAATTTCATATAGCAAGTTTTCACTCCAATTTAAAATAGTGAAAACCCAAAGGAAATTGCTCTTGCTCTTAATTAGGATACTCATTGTAAGGCCTTCAATGTTGCAGTATACCTTGAGACTAATACCTCAGAAAAAGAGTACTGGTGTGATGCTGTAGGCTACGCACTGGAAGGTTAACTGCAAGGTTGGTGATTCAAACCCAGCAGATGATCTTTGGAAACCCTATATTGGGTTGCTATAGGTTGGAATGTTTTAAAATTGGGAAAGGTGTGAGACAGGGTTGTAGTCTTTCACCATACTTATTCAACCTGTATGCTGAGCAAATAATATGAGAGGCTGGGTTCTATGAAGAAAAACGTGGCATCAGGATTGGAGGAAGACTCATTAACAATCTGCGATATGCAGATGATACAACCTTGATCGCTAAAGTGAAGAGGACTTGAAACATTTACTTATGAAGATTAAAGAGCACAGCCTTCGATATGGATTACATCTCAATGTCAAGAAAACAAAAATCCTCACCACTGGAACAATGAACAACATTCTTATCAATGGAGAAAAGATTGAAGTTGTCAAGGACTTCATTCTTCTTGGATCAACTATCAACACTCGCGGAAGTAGCAGTCAAGAGATCAGACGACGTATTGCACTGGGCAAATCTGCTGCACAGGAACTTTTTAAAGTGTTGAAGAGCAGAGATGTCAGCTTGAGGACTAGGGTGCGCCTGACCCAGGCCATTGTGTTTTCAATAGCCTCATATGGATGCAAAAGCTGGACAGTGAATAAGGAGGATCGTAGAAGAATTGATGCCTTTGAGTTGTGGTGTTGGAGGGAATACTGAAAGTGCCATGGACTGCCAAAAGAACCAATAGATCTGTTTTGGAAGAAGTGCAGCCAGAGTGCTCCTTGGAGGCCAGGATGGCTAGCTTCATCTCTCCTACTTTGGACATATTGTCCGGATGAAACAGTCGTTGGAGAAGGATGTCATGCTGGGTAGGGTAGAGGGTCAGAGAAAAAGAGGAAGACCCCCAACGAGATGGATCAGCCAGGTGGCATCACTGATGGACTCAAGTGTGGCAGCGGTAGTGAGGTTGGCCCAGGATCGAACATTGTTTCGTTCTGCTGTGCATGGGGTCGCTATGAGTCGGTTCCGACTCGATGGCACCTGACAACAACAACAACAACATAGGTTGGAACTAACTCAATGGCACTTACCAACAACACAACTTCAATACTTCAGAACACTATGCCTCCTCTTGAGTTAAGGGTTGTGCCAATGTTAGATCTTACTGTCCCAAATGAAAACAACAATGCTGAGAATTTGTAGGTATCACAACATTCTGGCATTACTAGTATCAATAATATTCCTTTATCAAATAATATATGTCTTTTAGAACAAAACAGGTTAAGTATTTTTTAAATGTCTAAATGAAAAATCACAGAAAAACTGAAAGGTCATCAGATAGATGGTGGTTGGTTGGCTTATGTGCCGTGGAATTGGTTCCAAGTCATAGCGACCCTGTACAGGGTTTCCGAGGCTGTAAATCTTTCCAGGAGCAGAAAGCCTCATCTTTCTCCCGAGGAACAGCTGGTAGTTTCAAACTGCTGACCTTGTAGATTACAGTCCGATTTGTAACCACTACGCTACCAGATACTCTAGAATATCTCTCCTTTACAGAAGTTTTCATAGCTGATATACAAGTATTTTATAAAGCTATTTACCTTAAAAGAAAAATTACTTCTTTTGTTTAAAAAAAAAAAATTCAAACTAGCTGCTGTTGAATCTGACTTGTGGCAATCCTGTGTTTGTCAGAGCAGGATTGTGTTCCATAGGGCTTTCAATTCAATGGCTGATTTTTCAAAGTCGATCTAGAGGCCTTCCTTCTGATCCTTTGTATACTCCATTTAAAATAACGGTACTATCATTCACCCACTTATCCAAGTCAGAAACCTGAGTTTATCCTAGATTTTTCTTTCTCTTATCCCTCACAACCAATCACCAAGTCCTGTAGACCTTATTCCCTGAACACTTCAATCATCTGTTCCTTTGTCTTCAACTCAACTGCCATAGTATGGCTACAGGCCTTCATCAAGCCTCACATGGACAATCATGATGGCATTCTCAATCAACCTCCTGTTTCCAAGCTTGCCCCGCCCAATCTAATCTTCCTATTGTTTCCAGGACAATCCTTTTAAGCTTATATCACTTACTTGGCTGTCTTCACTTCAGAATATAGCTTAAGTTCCTTCACATGACATTTGAGGATTTTCACTGCCTGACACAATCATTTACCATCACAGTCATTTGAGCCAGACTATATGCTAGGACACTGGAGATACAGACAAGAATAAGAAATAGGTAGTGACCTAAAGGAAATATATATATATATAAATTAGCAGTGAAAAGTGAAAAAAGCAATAATGTAAGTTTGAACACAGTAGCCCAAAAAAGAAAGTGATTAATCAAGGAAGAAATGGGCTTGAGTCAGAAACAGTCTACAGAAAAAGTGCCATCTGTACTGTTGTAAAGAATGAATAGGAGCTCTCTTTGCTCAGAGACATGATATAGATGGGTATGTAGAAGAAGATATACGTAGTTCAGTTTTGCTGTCTTTAGTACTTGCCTCATTAGAAGCTTCCATAACTCTCCCCATCTCATCACCAACCAAGTTGGGTTAGGTCCCATCCTCTGTTTATTATTTTCCTCTTATGATAATTATTATGTTTAGATCTTCTCATCATGGTCTCTCCTAGTAGATTCTAGGGAAGACCTTAGAGTAGAATCTCTAGAGGGCATGAACTGTCTTGTTAAAACTCTGGACGCTTGCTCTTTAGCACAGTGCAAGACCCATGACAGATGGCCAATAAATACTTGTTGAATGTGATTATATAACATTCTAAGCAATAAAACCAGAAGATAATTTGCCATCTGGTTTACAGTACTAGATAACAAACCAAGAAGTTTTTAACAGATTGCAAGAAAACAGCAAGGCTACAAGCAGTTTCCTTTTACATCAAGAAGACCACTTTTTCTCTCTAAGCCTTGGTAAAAAATACAGGTAAAAAATGGAAGCTATCACAACAAGAGACTAATTCTACCCACATAAAATCTCTTGCATATATCCTCCTTCTCTCCAATTCCACTGCCATTATCCTAGAACAGATTTTTATTAAATCTCTACCCTGGACTGCCTTCTCACTAATTTTCCTACCTTCACTCTTTTTCTCCTCTTCAATCATTTTCCACATTAATGTCAGGTTAGTTCTCCTCAAGTAAGGTTCTATTCATGCTATTACCTACATTAAAACCTTCAATATACGTCTTCCCTTATCCTATAATTAACTATAGAAAAAGTTCCTATCTTTGAAGTCTATCATTCAAACCTATCCACTGTCTGACTACAGCCCACGTTTTCATTTTGGTTTAAAGCTTGTTCCTCTTCATCTATGCTCTTCTCTGAACAAGATGGTTTGCCATCATTCTTCATTGCTGTTTAGTGACTGTCAGGTCAATTCCAACTCTTGGTGACACCATGTGTGCAAACTAGGTCTGCTTCATAAGAGTTTTCAGAGCTGGGATCTTTTGGAACATGACAGGCCTGTCTCCCCAGGTGCTTCTGGGTGGGTTCAAATGACCAACCAAATACTTAACTGTTTGATGCCACCTAGGAACTCCTCCATACAGGCCTGTAACTTCCCATTTCTGCCTTTGCTCACATTACCCTCCTCAAAATATGCTTTTCTACCACCTGAGCAAGAAGACATGAACGGTCATCCCAGTGCTACCACTTACTAGTTGTTGTTATACCAGGTATTTTAATTCTCTGAACCTTATATTCTCTCAACCCTAAAAGACGTAAAGATGCTGGGCACCATCCAATTCTTCTGGTCATCTAGAACATCTTCTTGGAGACTGATGTTCATGTGTTCTCTCAGTCCATTGGACTAATTGTTTCCAAGTATCTTCAGTTTTCATCACTCTTCTTTCCTCCAGACAAGGATAGATCAATAGTTGCACCTTAAATGGTCACTCATGAGCTTTTAAGATCGCAGTAGTTACTCACCAAAGTAGAATGGAGAACACTGTCTTTGTGGACAATGATGTCCCTCTAAGACTATGGTCCTGAACTCCCTGGCTCAGCTACTCATTTCCTTAAGGACTTTGGTAATGTCTAAAGTTTTCATAATTTTGCCTCCTGTTTGCTCCACCACATTCTTGGAGGTAAATGTTTATGGCAAAAGTAAATTCTCTGTCAAATCTTTATATATTTGTGGGTATACTCCCACTCTTTCCCACACCTGTTCTATCTGTGTATCTATCCATGTATCTAGGTTGTTGTTGTTAAATGCTGTTGAGTTGGTGCCGACTCATAACAATCCTGTATATGGTTTCCAAGGAGTGGCTGGTTGGTTCAAAGCACTGACCTTGAGGTTAGCAGTCCAGTGTTTACCCTGCAGCGCCACACCATCACTGTTACTGCAGGACTATGTATATAATAGTTGTTGTTGTTAAGTGTTGTTGAGTCGATTCCGACCCATAGTAACCCTGTCCAGGGTTTCCAAGGCTGTAAATCTTTACGGGAGCAGAAAGCCTCATCTTTCTCCCACAGAACAGCTGGTAGTTTTGAACTGCTGACCTTAAGGTTCGCAGCCTGATTCAAAACCACTGCACTACCAGAGCTTCCATGTAGATAATAGTATTTACCTCTATTTCCTTTATTTCTTGCATTCCTCCCTGGGTCTTACCCTGCCTTCATAACTCTTTGGCCAACCTCTCACTTGTTGTATAATTGCCTTCCCACCATCCAAGTTAATTTGTGCCTGCCCTTTAGCCAGTGAATTACTTCCCTCTTGCCTCCCACCCTTGGTGGTTGTTAAGTGCCTTTGAGTTAGTTTCAACTCATAATGACTTTATATAGCGTTTCCAAAGAGCGGCTGGTAAATCTGAACTGCCGATCCTGTGATTCAAACCAACCTTGTAGTCTAGTGCTTTATCCCACAGCCCCACACCAGGGCTGGTAGCCATCAAAAAAATGTTTCTTTTATTTTGAAAACCATGTCTTGACTTACAAAAGTGGTCTCATACAATAATTGTCCTTTTGTGATTGACTAATTTCACTCAGCATAATGTCTTCCAAGTTCATCCATATTATGAGGTATTTCCCGGATTCATCTTTATTTTTCAACATTGAAAAATATTCTATTGTGTGTATATACTAAAGTTTGTTTTTCTGTTCTTCCACTGATGGGTATTTAGGTTTTCTCCATAAAAGTCATCTTCTAAGGCTCGAAGCTTTCCTTTCCTTCCTTTAAATTCCTTAGAGATAATCTTTACATTCTTAAGATCTTTGCCTTTTGCTTTTCATTTTGCATTTGATTGTTTACATGCATAGCTTATCCCCCTCAGGTCTTTCACATATCTGTGGACATAACCCATAATTGGATTCACCCCTTTGCTTCCCTTTAGTGTTTAGAATGGAGTCTTTGTGTGGTGATATGCACTGTACTGCTAACCACAGGTTGATGGTTCAAACTCACCAGACGCTCCTGGGAAACACTATGTTGTTATTTAGTTCTGTCAAGTCAATGCTGACTCCTAGCAACCCTAAGAGTCACTAATGAGACAGAACTGATTTGACGACATTTAACAACAACCACAGTGTTTAGAACATTGTCTGACTTACACTTGTTAAGTGCCATAGAGTCGGTTCTGACTCACAGCGGCCCTATACAGGATTTCCAAGGAGCAGCTAGCGGGTTTGAATTGCCAACTTTGTGGTTTACAATTCATTGCTGATACTACAGTGCCACTCAAATATTTATTGGTGAGTAAATACATTTAAAAAAAAATCTTATGAATCATGTGTCTATTTTCAGATGAAAAGCTAAATATAAAAGAATTTATGATAACATATGGAAAAACAAGAGTCCTGGTGTGATGCTGTAGGATAAGCACTACACCAGGACTCTTGTTTGTACACTGGACTGGTAAGCACAAGGCCAGCAGTTCAAAAACTGGTAACTGCAAGTTCACTAGCCACTCTCAGAAACCCTATACAGGGATGCTATGAGTTGGAAATGACTCACTAGCACACAACAAAAACAAATGGAAAAGTGTACTATTTCTTCAAGATAAGAAGACTTGGTGGTGCAGTGAGCTAAGTGTTGGGCTGCTAATCTTCAGGTTGGTGGTTCAAACCCACTAACTACTCTGAGGGAGACAGATGAGGCTATCTGTTCTTGTAAAGATTTAGTCTCAGAAACCCTATCTATGGAGCAGCACAGCTCTTATCTATAGGGTCCCTAGGAGGTGGAATTAACTCCATGACAGTAGATTGGTTTGAGTTTGGTCCTTTGGATGGGTAAGTATAACAGAAAGCACAATACTCACTGGAATTTAAAAAAATGTACACGGTTGTTCTTTAAACCATCTTCAAATACTTGATACTAAAGCTACAAACAACTCTAAAGACAGTATGTTCTGACCTAGAAATTCTTGTAAATGTTCTAGTCTTCACGAAAACCCTGAAAATACAGTTCTTGTCTCACTCAATTAAGCCATGATTTTAAAGTTAGGATAGTTTTTGCATAGTTTTCCTCTTCGTTGCCCACAGGATCACAAAGGATATATTTTGAAGTCTGTGAATTAGCAGATTTTCTCAGTCCAACAGAAAGAACATTTTCACATATTTTAAAAGAGAATTTGGGCAGAGATGAGAGCATGGAGAGAAAGAGCAGCTGAGGACTCTAAGACTCATGGAAAGAGAAAGGCTGTGTGCTGGCTGACAGGTGCTGGTGGCCAGGGGGCAGGCTTGCAGAACGTGTCCTTTGGTTGTTTAAAATGATTATATATTCCTGAGTGTTTTTGTGTACATCCCCCTCCCCACCAAAAAACAACAACAACAAGAAACAGAGGGAATAGAAGCAAATACTGTTGAATGATGATATACAGATGAGATTGTAATCATTACAATGAAATGATGAGTATAAAACTGATGTTCCCCCATGTAAACTAATCACTCAATTCACAATAAAAACTTATTAAAAAAAAAAGAGAGCGAGAGAGAGAATTTTGGGACTTTGCATTTTCAAAATCAATGCCTAGTTTGAATATTGAATAGTGCTTTCGTTCTTTGATTTCTCACCTCTCAGACTCACAGACAATCCAGTGGTGACAGAAACCAATAGTTTCTACACATGAAATGGTATTTGTAAGTTTCCTGAAAATCTTTATTGCTTGGGTTGTCTTACAGAAGATGAAATAAGTAGTACTCTCTTCTCCACTGGAAGACTGCAATTCTATTGTGATGTCAATTACTGAATATAGGCACTCAAAGTAGATTTCCTCAGCAAAATTCCTTGAAGCTGTTCAGGGTCTTGGCTATTATAAAAGCCGAAAGATCAAACAGAATAAAGGGTCCTAAGCTGGCAGGAGAGGAAAAGTTTCAGTGAGAAGAAATAGAATAATCAATGACCTTGGAGATTTCAGACAAATCAGATTTGCTATTGAAAGCAGAGATATAAATAGCACATACAAACACAATACAGACACATAGAAATAAAAACCACCAACTCAACTTTTTGTCTGAAAATTTGTCAGGTCTAGAGACTGCTCACAACCACAGCTGCTAATGGTTATAGATTTGGCAATCTAAATGTCTTTGTTTAAAAAAAAAAAAAAAAAAGTTTTAACTGCCTTACTATTGAGGTTACAAACCACAGCCTTCATGCATTGTTGTAGTCAACATCCTCCCTGCTGTTTTTGAGAGCTTACATCTGCTGCTGGCAGATAAAATGCTGGCAAACAGCATGGGCTCCTTCCAGGGGAATACAAGTGAAGCTTTAACTAGATGGCTCTCATCTACCTTTCTCCCTTGAGTTGAGCCCACAAAATCTTTTCTGTATCATTCCTACCTTGTCTAGGTTGAACCCCTATCATTTACTCAGGAGGGTTGAGGATGCAGTAGGATTTTTTTTTTTTTTCTGGGATAAATCAGCCATGCCAGCCATACTAGTCTTAGAAGATAAAAGGAAGAAAAATACTTAGCTCAGAGTAAGTATTTTAAGTACGTATTTTTAAGCCACTTACATAGTATAGTGACTAAATTTTAAAACAACCACTAATAAAACCTTTTCTGTATATTTTTCTTTTAGAGAAATAAATAATCACACTATGCCAAAAAAATAATAAGTGCTTAGTATATTTTGATTTACCAAAGAAATGCCAAGAATTTGAGGTCTGGAAGTAAATTACTGTGTTTTTCTTGAGAAGAAAAAGAGTTAGGAAGAGGCTGGAGAAGTAAAAAGTCATCCAAGTCACAGAGGAGGTTAGTTTCAGTTGAAATAAAAAATTACTAGATTCACACTGGTTTTCAGAGAAAATGCAATTCAGCTGGGTAATGAGAAATGGGTGTAGAATAAAGATACAAGTCAGGGAATAGTTTCCTGGGTGGTTTTCTCTAAGTTTATATGATAATATAAGAAAACCAACATATCAGGACTAGAGCGTCCTAGAACAGGATACCAGTTCTGCCATATGTAAATAAGTAGTGGTGGTGAGGAGGAATTTTGTGTTCAAAAGTTTTGGGGGCACTGCATATTGTTGTTATTGTTAGGTGCCATCAAGTCAGTACCAACTCATAGCAACTCTATGCACAACAAAAGGAAACACTGCCCAGTCCTGCACCAACCTCACAATTGTTCTTAAATTTGAGCCCATCGCTGCTGCCACACATTATAAACACTTTTAAAAGAATCCTAATGCACATTAGTATATTAAGAGCTCTGAGAAGTTCTGCAGTAAACAAACATGCTCAACTTCATCTCATCCAAATATTTTTCAAGTGTATTTGTCCATATAACCTTTGTTTTTCAGAGCACACCTATGTTGTGGTATAGTTTGGGAACTACTAGTCTAGGGCTATTATTCATAAACTCTGAACTCACTTCTTCAGAAATAAAAATGAGGCTGGTATAATACAGTGGTTGTTATTGTTGTATGCCATTAAGTTGGATCTGACTCACAGCAACCCTTGTGCAGGGTTCCAGGAGTGACTGGTGGGTTTGAACTGCCAACCTTGTGGTTAATAGTCCAGTCCTTATCCTACAGCACCACACCAAGCAGTAATATAACAAACTAGGCACACTAGGTAACTACATTTCTAACTATCACTGAACTATAGCTCAAATAGAGACAGGTAGATTACTAAGGGTAGCCTAGACATTTTCCAAAGCAGCTAAATACCAGAGCTACAACTTCCTAACCTACTAAATAATCTCAGGATATGACTATACTAACTCTGAATATATTCATGTGCTACCCTGAAACACAGAAAAGGAACAGTGGGGAAAAGTACAGAGAAGTTGACCATAGCAAAAATGAGTACAGGGTTCCTGTGTTTGAGGAAGCCTGGTGGTTTCCAGGATTTGGGGACATTATAATGTCATATATCAGGAAAATTGGTAAGGAGAATTTCCAGACCCTCCAGTTGGGAGCACGTGGTATGATTCTTGCACTTTTATGTGCTGTTCAAAGCAACCTCAGGAGAAAAGGCAGAATAAAAACTGAAGTAGGAATATCATGCTGACCTGAAAGACAGTTATCCTTGAGAAACCAAAAAGATTTGTTGTGTTACTTCAATTTTTAATTTCTGTAACCCCTGCAATACTTCACAGACTAGGATTAGTTTCTTGTCCTTCTCTACACAAATCTGTGGCAGAAAGAAGACAGCAGACTAAAGACTGAAATTATTTGTATTAAGTGGTGTTTGCTTGATATGTAAATGAGAAAGTAAATCAAAGTCCCACCACACATTGACAGACACTCTTGGGTTCTCTTTTAGAATGCATACACCCCAAGAGAAAAATATAATTCTTTAAGTTACACTAAGCTGTTGAGCAGTAAGCAGTAGTCAAGAAATCAAACAACATATTGCATTAGACAAATCTGCTGCACGAGACCTTTTTAGTGTTGAAGAGCAAAGATTGAAGACTAAGGTGTGCCTGACCCAAACCATGGTATTTTCAAGAACCTCATATGCATGCAAAAGCTGGACAGTGAATAAGGGAGACCGCAGAAGAATTGATGCTTTTGAGTTATGGTGATGGAGGAGAATACTGAAAGTGCCATGGGCTGCCAAAACAATCAATAGATCCATTTTGGAAAATGTGCAACCAGAGTGCTCCTTGGAGGCCAAGATGGCCAAACTTCGTCTCTCATACTTTAGACATATTGTCATAAGAGACAAGTCGCTGGAGAAGGATATCATGTTTGGTAAGATGGAGGGTCAGAGAAAAAGAGGAAGACTCTCAACGAGATGGACTGGCCAAGTGGCAGCATCGATGGACTCAAGCATGGCAACAGTAGTGAGGTTGGTCCAGGATCAGGCAGTGTTTTGTTCTGCTGTGCATAAGGTCGTTATAGGTCGGTGCCAACTCGATGTCACCTAACAACAACAGCCTGTTAATAATTATGAGGCTTTCTAAAACTATAAAACTCCACTGTACTGTATGGTATTGTTCTAATTATTATTTCTAGACTAAAAAAAAATGGGAGAAAGGTGGAGGAAGAGAGAATAAGAAAGATGACATTGAAAAGAAAAGAAAAAAAAGGGCAAAAGGCCCACAGATGGATAGTACAGGAATAAGGGGGTGAGAGATCAAGTACTTCCACATATCTACAGTTTAGCCTAGGTAGGAATCAGGTGCCAAAGAGTGGGGAAAAAGGCAGGATGTCATCATTCACACCAAATGTATGCAATGTACTCCTACACAGAAAGTAATCAGAAGAGGACTGAGGAAGCAACTCACTAGAAAAGAAAGACAGGAATCTAGAGGAGTGACACCGCTGCTACCTAAGATCTGTGAGGAAAGGACCCAAAGGGTGAGATAAGAAGAGTAAAAAACAACAAGAAAAAGCAGTCAGGAAGACAAATAGGTCTGAAAACAATGAGACTAACTCAGCTGAGACCCATTGCCTTGAGCACAGTGGTAGAAGCCCTAGCGCCTACAGAAGGGATGGGGAACTCTAGCATGTGGGCCAAGTAAGGCAGGTGAAATCATTTGATCTGGTTCTGTCAAGGCAATCAAAGTTCCAGCCATCACATTTGTTGTTGTTGTTGTTAAGTACCATTCAGTTGGTTCTGATCCATAGGGACCCTGATAGGGTTTCCAAAGAGTAGCTGATGAGTTTGAATCGCCAATGCTGAGGTTCAAACTGACCTTGTAGTCCAGTGCTTATCCTACAGCACCACACCAGCACTCCAGACATTACATTAATGTTGTTACTGTTAAGTGCTGTTGAGTCATTTTTTTGTTGTTAAGTGCCGTCGAGTCAGTTCCGACCCATAGCAACCCTATATGAGGTTTCTGAGGAGCAGCTGGTGAGCTTGCACCATCAACCTTGCAGTTCAAACAACTTTGCAGTCTGGT
>NW_006408522.1:4709239-4710718 GCF_000296735.1 Chrysochloris asiatica
GATGGCAGCTAACAACCACCACCCTTGGGCAAAGTAACTGTTCAAAGAACAGGAAATGTATATTTTCAGGAAAAGCTCTTCATTCTTCAAAGATGGGCTTTTCCTTTTTGGATTTCTGCATGTCTGAATCTAAACCTAAATTATCTACATTTCATCAGTTTTCTTATTAAAATGAAGTCCTTCAGCTCCCTCTGCTGTTCAAAAATGCATTTTAGTATGTCAGTTCAATCTTTACTGACCAAAATAAAAATACCTAATAAACAGAAAAAGGTATATCATTGCTGAAGTCTGATTGATCTTGGCTGAAAGCAGAGAATACAAGAAAGATGTTTACCTGTGCTTTAGTGACTACACAAAGGCTTTCGATTGTATAGATCATGACAAGCTATGAAAACACTGCGAAGTATGAGTATTTCAGAACACTTAATTGTGTACCTGGATCAAGAAAATCTGTACCTGGATCAAGAAGCAGTAGTTCGAACTGAACATGGGAACACTGAATGGTTTAAAATTAAGAAAGGTGTGCGACAGGGTTGTATTCTTTCACCATAATTATTCAAACTGTATGTTGAACAAATAATCTAAGAAGCTGGGTTCTATGAAGAAAAACGCGGCATCAGGATTGGAGGAAGACTCATTAAGCCTTGCTTACTGAAAGTGAAGAGGGCTTAAAACATTTACTGATGAATATCAAAGACCACAACCTTCAGTATGGATTGCATCTGAATGTAAAGAAAACAAAAATCCTCACCACTGGATCAATAAACAACATTCTTATCAATGGAGAAAAGATTGAAGTTGTTAAGGACTTCATTCTTCTTGGATTAACTATCAACACTCATGGAAGCAGCAGTCAAGAAATCAAACGATGTATTGCATTGGACAAATCTGCTGCACAAGACCTTTTCTAGGTGTTGAAGAGCAAAGACGTCAGCTTGAGGACTAAGATGAGCCTGACCCAAGCCATGGTATTTCCAATAATCTCATATGCATGCAGACGCTGGACAGTGAATAAGGAAGACTGTAGAAGAATTGATGCTTTTGAGTTATGATGTTGGAGGAGAATATTGAAAGTGCCATGGGCTTCCCAAAAAACAAACAGATCTATGTTGGAAGAAGTCAGCCAGAGTGCTCTTTGGAGGCTAGGATGGCCAAATTTTGTCTCATATGTCAGACATATTGTCAGGAGGGACCAGTTGCTGCAGAGGATATCATGTTTGGTAAGGTGGAGGGTTAGAAGAAAAGAGGAAGACCCCCAGCAAGCTAGATTGGCAAAGTGACAGCATCAATGGGCTCAAGCGTGGCAACAGTTGTGAGGTTGGCCCAGGACCGGGCAGTGTTTCGTTCTGTTGTGCATAGGGTCATTATGAATTGGTACCAATTCAGTGGCAGCTAACAACAACAACAATAAATAGCTTGGTGGTTATGAGTCAGGCTGCCAACATCAAGGTCAGAAGTTTGAAACTACCAGCTATTCTA
>NW_006408522.1:4712840-4714203 GCF_000296735.1 Chrysochloris asiatica
GATGGACTCAAGCATGGCAATACTAGTGAGGTTGGTCCAGGATCGGGCAGTGTTTTGTTCTGCTGTGCATAAGGTCGCTATGAGTCGGTACTGACTCGATGGCACCTAACAATAACAACTATCCTCACCACTCAATCAAAATGATTGAAGGGATAATCAAGTGCTTCTTGACCAAAAGAGGTAAAATTTTATTAAGGAATGGGTCTCTATGCGTCTTAGACAGATTTTCGTGATAGCTTTTTTTTAAAGAAATGTATATGCACTAGTCTATACACCAAAAATCAAAGCATCAATAAGTATTTTCTGTTCCTGCCCTTGTCTTTTTTTTTCTGCTCAACATCTCCTTATTAAAAGACTCTCCTCATAAGTCTAAATACAAAATTGCTTGCACCTTACTAGTTTCCAAAATATTCTATGGATAAGGAACTACAGGTCAGTTATGGTAGCATACTTTCACAGTGGTAAGTCAGGCATCTGTCCAAAAGAAGTAACCTTTACTTACTTGCTCCTTAAATTGCTTCTGCGACATGCAGTCAGTCAGGTTCACACAGCCAAGAAGACAACCTGATGGATAGTCACTCGGAAATTCCAAATCTGAATCAAGAATAGTAAAAGAATTGAATCAATTTCCTTCTTTGTGGACTTGCAACTCACAAGTCTGTTTTCAATTCTGAATAAGCCACTTTTTCCATTGTCTATTTGTAGACATAAGAAACAATGAGGTTTTTATTGGCACTAGTGAATGGATTGATTTGTCCACATGCTAAACTACGAAAAGTTTCCTCTAGAAACCTACTGTCCTTACACCATTACAGTTTAAGGACTACCACACTTCACTCCAAACAAATCATTTCAATTATGCTTAACTGGGTCAAACTAGTTTGGTGATGTTAAGTTTTGGAAACAAAGAAAAGCACCTACAGGTGTCAAGAAAACTGAATTTTCTTCTCTGGTGGTAAAACTAAAAAAAAAAAGTCAAACTATATATTTAAAAGAAGCTATTCAAATATGTCAAAAGAGAAACATATTTTTAAAAATGTTTTATTGTGAATTATGTGATAGTTTACATGGGAGAACATTAGCTTTATATTCATCCTATCATATATTGTTTCATTGCCATGGTTACAATCCTCTCCAAACCAACCAAAGGGTATACCCTGAAAACCTGCCCCCAGGTCATCAGCACACAGCCCCTTCCCCTCTCTAGGTCTAGAGTCCCCAGTCGCTCCATCTCTCCACATCATCTTCTCTGCCTCCATCTCTGGTGTCACTGCTTTTCTGGGTAGGGTCTCGCCCTCCGCTCTTCTCCCTTGATGGTTCCAGGGACCTACGCTCCTGGACTGCAAAGTCAATCACTCCCCTC
>NW_006408522.1:4714617-4738975 GCF_000296735.1 Chrysochloris asiatica
GAAGCCAGGTCACTGGGTATTATCTGCAAGTGTGTGTGCTCTTATGCATACACCCTCTCTTCTTACCAGCTGCATGTGTCAGTCTCCACTCTAGTCTTCTGTGGCTGTATCACTGACTCTGGGTCCAAGAGTCCCCAGGTCTTGCCACACTGCTGGTCAACCAGGTCTCCACCCAGGTTCACAGGAGTCTACTGACCATCATAGGGCTTAGCTCGCAGCTTCATTGCTAGTTTTCCCTCACTTCCTCTTATCAGTGATGAACATGGTTACCAATCAGAGCACATGTCTGCTTGTGTATTCCCACTGAGTCTTAGTCTCAATGGGATTAAGACTAAGATTCAATGGGGGTTTGCCCTGAGGGGACCCGACCACTTGCTTTGATGTCTCCTGGGCAAGCAACTTGCCTGTTCTTGTAGTAATAAATCGGATTGCAGTTATTGTTTTGTATTTTTCCTGTCGGTCTTTCTTTTAAGAAGTATCTTCTGTTCTTCTAGTTGCTCCAGGCTGGTCTGCTTGTCCTTTCAATTGGAAATTTTCCACCTCAGAAGATTCTGGGTAAGGTTCAGGATTCCTCCTTCACTGGGTACGCTGTAGTCCCATTTTAGGTATTCCACTCAGTTATAGGCAGAAGACGAACTTACAAGCTTTCTATGGTGATATTTCTGGCTATTCCTTACTCTCCCCCTCAAGTATCTATTTTATAATGGTATGCCAGAGAAACATATTTTTAAGAAAGCATGCACTTATAATTACTAGTGATTCCTTATGTATAGTTTCTTAAAACCCTTTTTAAAGGTGTTTCTATTCTCCCTTTTGCCCAACAGGAACTGATAAGAGGAAAGAAAACAGGACACTTGAGAACCATAAGTATTGTTAAGGAACCAAATTTTAGTGGGTGACTCCCAAATTATACTGCTTAATCAGTCAGCTTTGTCTGTCCAAATCTGATAGCAGGTTCTTATATGGGCCACTTTTGATTTAAAAAACAAAATCCTTTTTTGTGATTGTTTTTCTCAATCTAAAGCTCCCAGAGTTTCTAGCAGTCATTTCATCATCATAATAAAAAAAAGATGGGAAAACGTTTTCTTAGATAAAACTATTGATTTCTGGTATTGGGAACTGGTATTTTTATTTGCACTGTTTGACAAACTTAGTGCTTTGTACCTGGGCTTTGTATGGTTCATCCTTGCTCAGTCATGGTCAATGAAACAACATCAGAATAAACCCAAATTTTAAAAATGTGGGTAAATCAAACACTATCTGGAACAGGAAAACTATGTGTCAAAGTTCTGCTAGAAACTTAATCTTCCTATTAGAAAACGAGGGCATCATGCCCACTGCATAGCAATCAAATCTCTTGACCAGCTAAGTGGAAAACAGCTGTGCCTGGCTCAAAAATGGCAGCCAACTTTACCAATTTGAATGTGTGTTGCTGTCCAAATAATTCAAAGTCACACATCAACCTCCTGAAAGGGCTCAGTATGCCTCTTTCAAGTCAAGTCTCCCATTTCAGGGCTTTGACTCATAATTCTAGTCATTCTGGTTAGCCTTCCAAATTTCAAAAAAGGAACAGGTTCAGTTTTGGTTAGTCAGCTATGACTGAAACAGTTCAATACAGTTTGAAGTGCTGCTTTAAACAGCTGTTTATGATTTGAAACTAAACAAACAAATAATAAATACAAGGTTTAAAATTCCACTTCAGCCAAAAAAAGCCACAGGAACAAGGAAGTGAAACAAGATGAAAGTCAATCACTTCTCTCCACAAAGTAGGATTGAAAGAATATATGAGTGTTACCTTTCCCACGAAGAAGACAGTATGTAGCCTGGAGTTCTGAGACTTCTTGAGGGGAGGGTTTTTTTGCAGTGGCTGCTATCCAAAGCCGTCCTCTATGAGGAGTATACCAGGTTCTTCCCTCTACCCTTAAACAAATAAAAATTTAGTTTGGAAGGGTCTAAATTCCAATTTTCTGGAGGATCATATAACATCATGCTGTAAAGAAAATTATCCAATGGGACCAAGAAATCTATAGATGATACCTTATCAAAAGCGATATAGTTTGTGAAAGACATTTTTATCCCCATAATATCCTTTACTTGAGGATAAACCTTATTCTCTGATTTCTCCTATCATCAGAACAAAGACAACTCATCACTTTCAGTTCAGCAGTTTTCACCTAATTCCTCTACTTGACTAGGAACTCTCAATAGCTTTGGAACGTCTACAATTCAAATTCAATATTTGCAAGGTATAAATGAAAGTCTTTGCATCAAAGACTAACCGTTTTCTAGAAAATCTGTCAACTGTCATCTGATCAAACAGAAAAATCCTCAAATACAAATAACTGCCCCCCAGTGGTACTTTTATAATTATTATTTAATAGATGAACAGAAGGTTTCAGCAAAACTTCCCAAGTAAGACAGACTAGAAAGAAAGGCCTGGTGGTCTACTTTTAAAAATCAGTCAATGAAAACCCAACGGCTTACAATGGTGGAACCGACAACCATTCTTGGGATAGTTAGGACTTGGCGGTATTTTGTCCCATTGTGCATGAGGTTGTCATGAGTCAGCAGCTAACAAAAACAAGAAGTAAATTAAAATGCCTATCATCTTTACTTTTTAAGTTACAACCACATGCATTTATATTTTCTAATTATTTTTTATAAGGGAGTTTTTTTTTTTTACTAATTTGAAAGAATTTTGAAGTGGAGAACAGGAACAGAACGTATTCAAGGGAATTTAATCACTTTGCTAATTTCCAAGGGTAACAAAAAGAAATTTCTTTTTTACCTACTATTAAATAAAAGTGCTTTAATATATACCCCTCTTATATCATTCTTATGGAGTCCTGGTGTGGCACAGTGGGTTAATGCACTAGATTGCAAAGTCAGTTTGATCCTTCCCCTTTGCTCCCAACCTTTGCATTCCAATCACCAGTAATGATCACTACATCTTGATTGCGTGTTTGATCAACTTCAGATGGAAAAAGCTGGTAGAATTCTTCTATTTCATCCTCACTGGCTTTAGTGGTTGGTGTATAAATTTGAATAATACTGGTATTAACTAGGCTTCCCTGTAGGTGCATGGATATTATCCTATCACAGACAGCGTTGTACCTCATGACTGATCTAGATATGTTCTTTTTGACGATGAAAGCAACACCATTCCTCTTCAATTTGTCATTCCCGGCATAGTAAATCATGTGGTTGTCAGATTCAAAATGCTCAATACCAGTCCATTTCAACTCACTAATGCCTAAGATATTGAATGTTTATGCGTTCCATTTCATTTTTAACAACTTCGAATTTTCCCAAATTCATACTTTGTACATTCCATGTTCCAATTTTCAATGAATGTTTATAGCTGTTTCTCTTCATGTTGAGTTGTGTCCCATCAGCAAACTAAGGTCCCACGGGCTTTTCTCCCACAGGCTTTACTCCATTCGCGTCAACACAGTTAAGTACACTTTGAGGAGGCAGCTCTTCCCCAGTAGCATTTTGATTGCCTTCCAACCTGAGGGGCACATTTTCCAGCACTATATCTGACAGTTTCTCTGCTATTCATAAAGTTTTCAGTGACTAAATATTCGGAAGTATTTTGTCACTCTTTCTTCCTAGTCTGTCTTTGTCTGGAAGCTCATGTGAAACCTGTCCACCATGGGTGACCCTGTTGGTCTTTTTTTTTTTTTTAATATTTTATTGTGAATTATATGATAGTTTACATGGGAGAACATTAGTTTTACATTCATTCTATCGTATATTGTTTCATTGTCATGGTTCCAATGACCCTGTTGGTATTTAAAATACTGGTGGCATAGCTTTCAGAATCACAGCAACTCACAAGCCACCACAGTATGACAAATTGACAGATGAATGGTGGCTGTAGTGTACATTAAAGAAGGAGGGAAGTCACAGATAATAGTGAAACCTCTAAAGTAGAAATGATTGGTCTTCAATGCTCATCATGTTCTTTTCAGGATCATAGGGAAATAACTGAAGCTGCACAATAGAGTGGAAGCAGCACTCTGAAAACCTGAACTCTAGTCCATCTCTGGCACTAACTTGTCAAAGATTATGATATTCCTAGCCTGACCCATTTCATACAACTCTTGTGTAGAAAACTGTAAACATTCTATTTAAATACCTTATTGCTGTTATGGGCTAAGAGATTTCCGGGCATATAAAATTCTGATAATTAAGGGGAAATGACTATGTTGTAAAGACAAGTTTACAAATAAACACACATATGTACACACTGCTGCTGCTATTGTGTTGTCACGTCGGTTTTGACTCACAGCAATCCTGTACAGGGTTCCTGAGGCTATGTATCTTTATGAGAGCTGATCTGTACTTAGGACCCCAGTGCATAATCGACTCCACTACCAGGGATCCTTAAATACATACCACTGTTGTTGTTGTTATTATGTGCCATGGAGTCGGTTCCAACTCTTAGTGACCCTGGACGAGGTTTCCAAGGCTGTAAATCTTTACGGGAGCAGAAAGCCTCATCTTTCTCCCATGGAATAGCTGGTAGATTCCAACTGCTGACCCTGAGGATAGCAGCCCAAATCGTAACCCCTATGCTACCAGAGCTCCTTAAATACATGCTAGTATCTCATAATATAATAATATGAATGTGAAATGAACATAAACACTTCAATATGCTAATAACAATTTCTAGATAGTGGGATTTTGGCTAATACTTCTTTTTCTATTTTTCTGTATTTTTTACTTACATTTATAAACAAAAAACCCCATACACTATATTTTTAAAAAGTTTAATTGTAAAGAAGCATATGAAACTATGGAATAGTAAGCTATTACAATCATTAACAAGTGTAATTACTCAACTCTGTAATACTTTCTATTTATCCCTCACCACTTCCCCTGCTTTTGATAGAAAAGGAATTTGTGGTTAAAAAAAAAAAAAAAGTTTCTCAATATGGTTACCCAGATTATCAGACAGATGTGTAGATAAAAAAACAAAATCACAGGTTGGTATCTTAATAAAATGAGTAATAGTTTATAAAAACTTTAAACTTCAAATAGGATCAAATCATTAAGTTAGCTGAGTATCATATTACTAAAGCAAAAACCAAGAAAAGTTTTAATATATTTCCTTTAAAAGATTGAAAAAACTGATATTCTTTGTTATGACTCAGATTGTTAGACTTTCTAATCTTAGATTTTTATTCTTATCAATAAAAAATTACTCTTGTCAGTAAGATAAATATATTGCTTAAAGTTCAATGTTCCAAAGAGCATCATAAATCATCATTAGATTGGGGAAAACTAATTCTAGTCCATAATTATAAATTAAGTTTATAGCATGCTAAGATCTTTAACTGCCAAGATTCATTTCTACTCTTACCTTTTAATCCCTCTGACAAGCAGAGAAGCCCAGGGCTGATGCATAGAGAGGCACCAACCACCATCAAAGCCTTCCTGAAACTCTTGGTCCTGGATTCGCATCCGGTGATGATATGAATTAAGCTCGGATCCTTCTAGGTGTAAAGTCTTCTTATGTGAGGCTACACCAGTTTGGTCTACCCACTATACAGCAAAAACAAAACACAAAAATAAACATACAGTTCCATATGACAAGGAAAGAACTTCAATGTTTAGGTGAATGAGGTAGGTGGACCATATGAGATGAATGCTATTAATGAAGCAATTATTCTAGGAGCATTTTCTTAGATAAATCTATCCCACCTTTATCAGAAACCACGCCAAAAAAGGTAGATATGGGATAAATTCAATGGGATTCCAGGTATGATAACAAAGCCTCATCTTAAAAGCTAATGTAAAGTGTTGAAATCTCTATACAAGACTTTCTGATTTAAGGAGTATCACCAGGCATACAAAATTAAAAGATCAAGAGTTGTGATTATTTCTACTTTATACCTCTTAATGATCCATTTTAGATTCTGGAAAACTTCCAGATATAATTCTATCAAACCAAATGAAGGTTCAACATTTGATCCACATATTCTTCTTGTGTTTAGGGTTAGGGTCACATGCTGGTACCATAACAAATGCTGTTATTGACAGCAGTTCTGACTATTGGATGCATGAATTACTCTTACCCTGAAATTAATAACCAGAGCACAACTGTAGCAAGTCTCATATAAAGGGAATAGAAAATTACATAGTTCAGGTAATTACAAGAGACTGAAGAGTCCTGGCAATAGTACAGAGAATTACAGAGTTTAATATCTCTTCCAGAGCAAGAAAATCAAGTGCTTCAATTTTTGTTTTTTAAAAGGGCTCTGTTGGTTGGGATGCTGTCTTAATTTTCTGATATTTGTATTTAATAATTTACAATTATTTAAAAAAAAAAACAAGAATGGTAAGTTTTGGTTTTCTCAATTGTAAAATGATGATGGCAAACTAAATGAACCTCAAATCTTTCTGCAAAAAAATTTCATGATTCTAACCGGAATCAACTCAACGGCACCTAACAACAACAACAAATCAATTATATGCATTTTAAAACCCACATTTATCGTGTACTTAGCTATATGAAAAGCATGAAAAGAAGGGAGACATATATAAAATATGATAAATATAAGATTATTGCTTTCAAGGAATTTACAACCCTAGTGGAAGACTGACACACAAATAACTGTCTAAAATTAAGGCAGAATGGAATACTAACTAGAGATATAGTTATTATATGGGAACATAGAGGAAAAACCAATCCACTGTAAGGAAAATATGTGATTTCAATAAAAAGTTGGTATTTGAATAATTCTGAAGTCTAAGTCCTCTCTCTATTACAGTTCACAGACACAAATATATATTATCTGTTTTTCTATTCCCACCACTATTTTCTTAATTCCTTATAATCTTTCAACAAGAGTATTATAGAGCCTGCTAACTAATGTCCCCATCTCCATGTTAAGCACTTTAAATAACTTTCTATTGCTCCACTATTACTACAACCTTAATCATCTCTTCACTATACTACTGCAATGACTTGGCTACAGTCAAGTCTTATCCCTCCCTCCAATCCGTTCTTCACATAGGCATAGAACTCATGTCCATGTTATGCTATTATTCAAATACTCTAAAACTCCTTGTTGTTGTTCTGTGCCGTGGAGTCGGTTTCCGAGGCTGTAAATCTTCACGGGAGCAGAAAGCCTCATCTTTCTCCCGCAGAATAGCTGGTAGTTTCAAACTGCTGACCTTGTGGTTCACAGCCTGATTCCCTCTTCTAAATTCCTGCTATACCAATAACATGTGGGGCTGTGTGTTAATGCACTGGACTGCAAAATCAGTTTGAACCCACAAGATTGGTGGTTTAAGCTCACCAGCAGCTCCTCAGAAACCCTATACAGGGTTGCTATGACTCGGAGCTGACTCTATGGCACCTAACAACAACAAATTACATTATAGAAATAATCTTAAAGTATTATAAGACACATGTCTTCCCACTAAACTTGAAATCCTTAAGAACAGGGATGGGCCTTTACCTTTAAATTTCCCAGCAGCTAACACAAAACCTAGTGTGATGAATGTCTTCAATTACCCTGTCTAAAACACTGCTCTGATTGCATAATCACTCTGCTTAAAAATCCATAGCTCACATTTACAAACAAATGTTAAAACGTCTTAGCTAAACATTTAAGATCTTAATTGATCTCATCCCACCTACCTACCCTGCTTCAATTCTTTTTATCAGCCCTATCTAGGTAACTAGAGTGACCTGGTGATGCAGTGGTTAAAGTGCTTGGTTGCTAACTGAACTCACCACCTACTTCACAGGAGAAAGATGTAGCAGTGTGCTCCTATAAAGAGCACACCGTGGAAACCCAATGGGACAGTTCTACTCTGTCCTGTAGAGTCCTTATGAGTCAGAATCGACTCTACACCCTGGATTGGGTTTCAGGTGGCTGAATTCCTTATCTATATCCTGTACTGTCCTGTACTGTATCCATGCTTTTGTTGCAACAATTCATTTTGTCTGGAATATTTTATTTCCACCTTCCCTGAACATCTATTTCCTTGAATACTTATTTCCAATGTCAACTTTGATATGAAGCACTCTTTGATTCTCCTCAGCCAGTAGTCTTTTCCATCTCTGAGTTCCTAAAACACTTTACAACACTGTATCTCTATTGTTAATAGCTATTTATGTAGCTGTTTTTATCTATTAGCTTGTGAGTTCCTTCAGTACTGAGTCAGTGTCTGGTAGCTCACATATTACTATGCTTGTACAAAGTAGATGCTCAATGTAAATATTTAGTGGTTAAATGAATGATGACAATGAGTAAGTGAATCAAAATTTTAACTTAATACACCACTTTATGGGACTACCCATACTCTTTAAGAAATAAAGAAGGTTACTAAAAGGACCATGAAAAAATTGTCTACATTTCTACTTTATTTAATAAAAACCTCTGCTGGGAAATACTTAGATGATAATACAGGTCAACTTGTCAGAAATGCTGCAAGATAAAATTGAGAAAATTTGGCTAGGGAATAAAGTTGGCAAGTGTTTGAAAAGAAAAGATTTTGTATCTAAAGTCTATGTAACAGACAAACTGTAAAGGAGAAACAGTTAGGCCCAAACATCTCTCAACTCATAGGTCCACTAACCTGGGGAGGGGGCTGGTGCATGTTGGGATTCACCAGAACTCCAAAATGCTCTGCAGAAGATCTATCCAATGTGGCCAACGGCTGGTTCAAAGTTCCATTGGCAATGGCCTGTATTGTCTCATCTAGTCTGTGATAACAAACAAAATGATGCAATAATTGGTGATGTTTTATTCTCAGAATATCGTTACTTACCATCAACATAAAACTGTTCAACAGTAATAAAATTTGGACTTCAAAGAAGGGTACATAGATGAACTCCCACCCACTACAACTTTCTTCTCTTCACTCCAAGAATCCTATGGAATATGAGTTAGGAAGAGTTTCAGACCATAGGTACACTACAATCATTCATTTACTTAACAGGATCATTAAAAATGCCAAGATTTAGAAAGCTGCCTAAAAAGAGTCTGGCTCATAGACAAGAGAATTTATTTTATTATAGTCTATCTACTCAATCTATTTCCTTCTCAACACACCCTACACATTTCCTTATTCCACTGCCCAAACAGAATTCTCTTCCTACTCCTCCTTGCTGATTTGAATTCTATCCTTGTTTAAAGATTCAGGACTCTTGGCCCAACATGAAGTGCTTGCTCTCTCCTCTGAATATATGCAGCATTGTGGCACCACAGGATAAGGCACTGGACTGCAAGATCAGTTTAAACCATAAGGTCAGCATTTCAAACCCACCAGCCCCTTCTCAGAAACTCTATGAGTTAGAGCCAACTTGATGGCACTAACAACAACTATCCAAATAGACATCTGATACATTCCATGTTATATACTGTGCTTATGCTGTTGTTGTTGTGAAGTGCCATAGAGTCGGTCCCGACCCATAGAGATCCTGTATAGTGTTTCCGAGGAGCAGCTGGTGAGCTTGAACTGCTGACCTTGCAGTTCAAACGGCTTTGCAGTCTGACGCATTAACCCACAGCACCACACCAGAACTCTATGCTATCAAATCAGTATCGACTCACAGCAACATTATGCATAACAGAAAGAAACACTGACCAGTCCTGTGCCAATCCCACAATCATTTCTGTGCTTGAGCCCATTTCTGCTGCCACTGTGCCAATCCATCTTGTTGGGGGTCTTCCTATTTTTCTATGACCCTCTACTTTACCAAGTATGATATCCTTCTCCAGGGACTGATACCTCCTAATAATATGTCCTAAGTATGAGAGATGAAGTCACTCTATGCTGGCTTCTAAGCAACATTCTTGCTGTACTTTTTCCAACACAGATTTGTTGGTTCTTCTGGCAGTCCATGGTACTTTTAATATTCTCCCCCAACACCATAATTAAAATGTATCAATTATTCTATGGTCTTCAGTATTCATAGTCCATCCTTTGCATGCATATGAGGCTATTGGGTAGGGCAAACCTTAGTCCTCAAACTGACATCCTTGCCCTTTGAAATTTTAAAGAAATCTTGTGCAGCAGGTTTGCCTACTGCAATACATCGTTTGATTTCTTAACTGTTGCTTCCATGACTTGATGGTTGCCTGAGCAAAATGAAGTCTTTTGACAATGTCATTCTTTTTTCCATTTATCCTGATGTTATTTATTGGTCCAGTGGTGAGGATTTTTGTTTTCTTTGCATTGTGGTGCAAGCTATACCAAAGGCTGTGGTCTTAGATTTTCATCAGTAAGTATTTTAAGCCCACTTTGCTTTCAGCAAGCAGGGTTGTATCATGTACATATCACAAGTTATTAATGAGCCTCCCGTCATCATGATGCCATGTTCTTCTTCATATAACTCAGCTTCTTGGATTATTTACTCAGCATTGTTGTTGTTGTCAGGTGCCATCGAGTCGGAACCAACTCATAGCGACCCCATGCACAGCAGAACGAAATTATGTCCGATCCTGGGCCAACCTCACTACCGCTGCCACACTTGAGTCCATCAATGATGCTACCTGGCCAATCCATCTCGTTAGGAGTTTTCCTCTTTTTCTCTGACCCTCCACTTTACCCAGCATGACATCCTTCTCCAGTGACTGTTCCCTCCGGACAATATGTCCAAAGTATGAGAGACAAAGCTTAGGCATCTTGGCCTCCAAGGAGCACTCTGGCTGCACTTCTTCCAAAACAGATCTATTGGTTCTTTTGGCAGTCCATGGCACTTTCAGTATTCTCCTCTAACACCACAATTCAAAGGCATCAATTCTTCTACGATCTTCCTTATTCACTGTCCAGCTTTCGCATCCATATGAGATTATTGAAAATTACTCAGCATACAGCTTACATAATACAACCCTGTCACACATCTTACCTAATTTTAAACAATTCAGTGTTCCCTTGTTCTCTTTGAATGACTGCTTCTTGGTCCATATGTAGGTTCCTCGTGAGCATCATTAAGTGTGCCTATGTTGTTGTTGCTAAGTGCTGTAGAGTCGGACCCCACCTATAGAGACCCTGTATAGGGTTTCCAAGGAGCAGCTGGTGAGCTTGAACCGCCAACCTTGCAGTTCAAATGGCTTTGCACTCTGGCACATTAACCCACAGTGCCAAACCAGGACTCCAAGTGTGCCTATAGTGTATTCTTTATTTGGCTCTAAACCTATAAATATAATGTGATGATTTTTCATTTAAGATTGTGAAAATAATCCTGATTATTCAGATATCACAGGCCCTTTTTATATTACTGTTAAGCGTCGTCGAGTTGGTTCCGACTCATAGTGATCCTGTATAGGGTTTCCAAGGTGGGCTTGAATCTCCAACCTTTTGGCTCAAACTGACCTTGTGGTTCCAGTACTTTATCCCACAGGGCCACACCAGGATTCCAGGAACCATATCTTATTCTAATCTATACTTCTGCATTACTTGTTGCTGTATGCTATGCCCCTGCTGGATGCTTGAAAAATCTTTGTATATGATAATTTTGGGGCACAACATAAGGGAAAGTTTCTGCTTACAGGAAAGTAACTTGAACTTGAGTTCAAGTAACTGCACTTTATATTGAATTCAATTCAGTAACACTTACATGCAAAGTAACTCAGAAGGTATGGTGGACATGGTTTTCACTTTAACTAGCTTTCAATATAAGTGACAGCTTACGAGCACTGTACAAATGATGAAAATACATGGAAGGATGTAGCATATATTAAGATAGGCACAATCTATCTGATGGCTATTATCACAACATCCCATCTGTGCTGAGTTTATTTTGCTTGTGGGTTTTCTTTTCATTTTCTTCATTTCTGTTGTATTAATGTTTATTATGCCATTCTGATTTTCTTTTTATTTTGATGTTCAGATGTATTAATTTTCTTTGAGGTTACCCTGCAATTTATTAATTTTTTTCCCTATTTAGAACAGTCTGTTTTACCTTGAAATGTACTTGACTTCCTACCTATTTAGAAGTTCTATATCTACACTATTTTCTTTTCTTTGTAGCTAACTTCATTTTAATCGATATCTCTGGTTCCCTATTTTTAGTCTTGTATGTTTGTTTTATTTCTATATCTGGAATGAGTTCTGGGTGATGTTGTCATTTATGGCAATTTCAGGTTGTTGTCTGCTGTTGTTGATTCTTAGTTCAAAGAACATCCTTTAGTTTTTTTTTTTAATTGGTCTGGTCATTAAAAATTCCTTTAATTTCTGTTTATCATAATGTCGAGACCAATGTTGTGAAAGGTTAAGAGGAGGTTTTCTTGATAAAAGAAACAGCCTATGATGGTTGAGGGTAAGGAGAGAGGAAATATTCTTCATGGGCTAGAGGGTAGACACATGTTAACATGTGTGACAGGGCAATATACAACAAGAAGGTCAGTAGATGAGAGAAGAAGGTAGTGGGAGGCAGAGGAAGGAAGGCAGCAGTTAAAGTGAACAGATGTAAATACTGTTAATGGTTGGTACATGGAGGTGACTGCAATCACTGTAATGCAGCAAAGCATATGGTTTGTTGAATATAAAACTGATGATCAGCTCTGTAAACTTTTACTCAATTCACACAAAAGAAGTTAAAAAATAATAATAACAGATTCACTACAGGGGGAAAATTCTTTTACAGTGAAACTGTCCCATCTTTCAGACCCTTTCTAGAGCTGTCCACTTACTTGTTGTGATATTCTGCTAGTGGATTTTCTTCTTCTAGGATCTTCCTGCCTGCAAAGTCGATAGTGATCTTCTTAGAGAGTCGAGAGGCATGTCGAAGTTCTCTTAGCTCCCCTTCTCGTTTCTGCAGGACTTCTCGCTCAAGTTTGGACAACCACTGATTAGAATCACAGGCAAAGTAATCTGACTCATCATCAATGACTTGGGTCCTTCGGACACTAAGAAAATAAAAACAAACATGGCGATTAGTTCACTTGTGAACAAATAAAGAAAGCAAAAGGTCATTAAAAAGATAAAAAAGAAGGAAAAGACCAAAACAGATGTCAAAAGAGACTGAAATTTGCTTTGCAGCATCGAGATGCTAAAGCAAATGGAAGAAATGAAAGGTAAAAGAACTGAGCAGAAAATCTCAAAGGGTAGCTTGAAAAGATAAAATCAAATATAATGAAATGTTCAAAGACCAGGAGTTAGAAAACCAAAAGGGAAGAACGTGCTCAGCATTTCTCAAGCTTAAAGAGCTGAAGAAAAAATTCAAGCCTCAACTTGTAATACTGAAGGATTCTATGGGCAAAAAATAGAATGATGCAAAAAACATCAAAAGAAAATGTACGTAATACACAGAATCACTGTTATCAAAAAGAAATGGTTGATGTTCAACCATTTCAAGGGGTATCATATGATCAAGAGCCTAAAGGAAGAAGTTCAAAGTGCACTAAAGTCAGTGGCAAATAACAAGGCACCAGAAACAGATGGAATACAAATTGAAATGTTTCAACAAACTGATGTGGCACTGGAGGCTCTCACTCATCTATGCCAAGAAATTTGGAAGACAGGCACTAGGCCAATTGACTGGAAGATACCCATTATCTATACTCATTCCAAAGAGTGGTGACCCAACGGAATGTGGAAATCATCGGACAATATCACTGATATCCCATGCGAGTAAATTTTTACTAAAAATAATACAAAAATGGTTGCAGCCAAACATTGACAGAGAACTTTCAGAGGTTCCAGCCAGATTCGGAAGAGGATATGGAGTGAGGGATATCATTGCTGACGTCAGATGATCTTGGCTTAAAGCAGAGAATACCAGAAAGATGTTTACCTGTGCATTATTTACTAGGCAAAGACTTTCAATTGTGTGGATCATGAGAAACCTGTACATAGACCAAGAGGCAGTTATTTGAACAGAACAAGGAAACACCAAATGACCTAAAATTAGGAAAGGTGTGGCCAGGGTTATATTCTTTCACAATACTTATTTAAATCTGTATGCCCAGCAAATAATCCAAGAAACTGAATTCTATGAAGAAAACCGTGGCATCATGATTTCAGGAAGACTCACTAACATCCTGCGATATGCAGATGATACAGTTTTGCTTGCTGAAAATTGAAGAGGACTTAACTTCATTTTGCTCAGATCAACAACCATCAACACTCATGGAAACAGCAGTCAACAAATCAGAACAACGTATTGCCTTAAGAAAATCTGCTGTTCAAGACCTCTTTAAAGTGTCGAGGGCAAGGATATCAGTTTGAGGACTAAGGTGCACCTGACCCAAGCCATGGTATTTTCAATAACTTCATAAGCATGTGAAAGTTGGACAGTGAATAAGGAAGACCATAGAAGAATTTATGCATTTGCGTTATGGTGATGGAGGATAATACTAAAAGTACCATGGGCTGCCAAAAGAACAAACAGATCTGTGTTGGAAAAAGTACAGCCAGGAGTGCTCCTTGGAAGCCAAAATATCCAAACTTCATCTCTCATACTTTGGACACATTATAGGGAGGGACCAGTCACTGGAGAAGGATAACGTGACTGGTAAAGTGAAGGGTCAGAGAAAAAGAGGAAGACCCCCAAAAAAGATGCACTGACACAGTGACAGCAGTGAAGGGCTCAGGGATAGCAACGATTGTGAGGTTGGCCCAGTGTTTTGTTTGTTGTGCATAGGGTCATTATGAGTTGGTACCGACTCAATGGCACCTAACAACAATAATAATATAGGTATATGGGAAATACTGAGATTAGATTGATACGTTGATTTCAATTTTTCAGGACTCAGCCGAAAATATAATGGGATTTTTAAGTCTTAAGGTAGTATTTTCCTAAAGTAAGATGTTTAAGAGGGCTCAGAAAAGTATTAGTCCTAGGTTATAAAACCAGCACTCTTGAACATACGCAGCAAAGCAGAAACATCAATATGAAGTGAGGCCCTTTTCCTGTTTCTGTTTATCAAGAAATGCATTGTACTCCTAATTCTAGTTCTAATGCTAAATTTTATTGAGTAGGGCTAAATGTGATACTTAAAGGATAAGAGTGAATGTAAATCATAAATCTTGGCATGGGCTTACTTAAGAAATAATTTTTTCAATTCTATCTATCTCATATATTCATAGCAAATGGTATGGAAGTAGTAGCTACAGCTCACCCAAGAATTATAATGCCAGGAATAGACTCCCAGATCAGTTACAATAAGTAAGAGACTCAAGGTTTCTCTCAGGACTCTCACAGATTCTCAAATGACCATTTGAGAAGTGAGCTGTAAGTCTGACCTAAACATTCTCTGCCATTTACTGGTTTATAATATATACTTTGTCCAAATGAAGTAAAAAATGAAAGAAGAAATTTTTTTTAAATGGAACGAAAAACATCCACTTATCTGTCTCCTAAAGAGAAGTCAGTGGACTAAATAAACAACAGTATAGATGTCTAAAAGTACATTTGGAAATATTTTAATTTCTAAAGGAAAAGGTATGTGATGATTTCCTATAATATGGAGCAATTACGTTCTTATGTTCTCAAGAAGGAGCCCTGGTTGTGCAGTGGTTGAGCACACATTTCTGCTAACTGAAAAGTTAGCAGTTTAAACCCAATAGGTGCTCTGTGGGAGAAAGATGTGGCAATCTGCTTCCATAAATTTACAACCTTGGAAACTCTAGGTGGCATTTCTAGTCTGTCTTATGTGGCTGCCATCAATCAGAATTGACTCAATGGCAGTGACTTTTTGCTGTTGTTTTTGGTATGCTCTCCAGAGGAAGTTACTTATAGATTTTCCTGAGTCCAGCAAATGGCACATGGTAGGCACTCTGATACTTACTGAATAAGTGAATGAATGGCTGCAAGAGAAACAAATGGGGAATTCTGCCAATTCCAATCATCTTTCTAAGGCATTTACCAGCATTTGCCAAATTAAAAAAACACTGCAAGGTAAGATCCTCTTTTGGGGAGCTTATCTTATTCAAACATGGATTCAAAAACAAGATGTAGGCTTCCTGTCTACTGTACACAGCTTTCCTTTAGTGTAAATTTTCATACTCTACTTTGAGAAGGCAACAAGTTCAAAATAATGTTTTAATGGCCAGAATCTGTGGACCAATCTATTTCTTAGCATTTATTATTCCATTCATATCATACCTTGTTCTGTCAAATTCTAACAGTTTGTCTTTATGCTTGACAGCCTTCTCTAAGCCAGACTTAATTCGAGACTCCTGATGAGGAAGAAGGTCTTTGGGGGAGATATCCACCTTTCCAGAATTCTCCATCCCTGAAATTCAACAAGGAAAATTAAATGATGCTAGCCTATAATACAAACTTACAGTCTCACTGGAGTCTTCATCACAATGGAAAAACAAACAAGTACACAGACATTATTTGTGGAGCATCAAGAACTGCTTGACATGTACGAGTCCCTAAATAAACATTAGTGTCCTTTTCTTCTGTAAGGACATTTAGGACACTAAGGGGACTAAATTATTAGACAATACAACATAAATATTCCATATAAACATCCTTTATATATCAAAACTGAAAGCTAGGTAACAGAAGAAAAATGAGAAGAAATTTCAGGAGTTAGATATAGTTGATGAGAACTTATTAGATGCTAAGACAGTTATGTATTATAGCTTTATTTCTCACAATTACCTTATAATACAGTTGTTGTTTTTTTACACAGATGGTAATAAATTTATTGAATCTACTCAGAAATTAAAGGGTAGAAATGAAATTTGAGCCCAAGTGTGACTCATCCACATTCTTTCCACAACCCTTATTCTGTATCCATTATAACAGAACTATATAACAGAAATGCGTGACACAGATTATAATCAAAACAAGAACCAAAATATGTTAGGGAAAAAGTAGGCTGTAATAAACACTGACCTTTCTCTTTACCTACTGCAACTCTATTCAAAGACCTTCAGGAATAGAATTCCTTTGAATTTGGGGGAGGAAATAATTAAGAGGTCATTCTTGTTTTTTCAATATTAAGAAAGAACTACCTTTTCTCATAATAATGGTCTTAAAGAAATCCAAAATGAACAATAATAGAGACATTTTTAATCTCATTATTAATAAGATAAAAAATTACAACTATATTTGAAAAATATAGTGACAGATTTTGGAGTACGTTGCTAACATTTCTGTAGATTGTATACTATTTAGGTAATTCAGTAAACACATCTCAAATGTCAGAAATAATTACATTTTCTGACTTAGTAATCCCATTCTTATAGCTTTATCTCAAGGTAATAAATCAAAAGATACATGAACAAAGATGACGATTTATGTTATCAATTATAATTACAGAAAATTAGAGTCAAAATGCGAGGGAGCTTTAAAAAGTTTGTGGGAAAATTCCATCATCCTATAATTCCATTTTTAAAAAAACTTTTTGAAATCCATTCATTTATAATAGTGGTGGAAAAATTAATCAAATTACAATATATCAAAATAACAGACTATTTTTAGCCACTAAAAGTAATAAATTGTTGTTGTTGTTGTTATGTGCCATGGAGTCGGTTCCAACTCATAGCGACCCTGCACAGGTCGAGGCTGTTAACCTTTATGGGAGCAGAAAGCCTCAACTTTCTCCCGTGGAACACCTGGTAGTTTCTAAGTGCTTACCTTGCGGTTTGCAGCCCAATTCATAACCACTACACTACCAGAACTCCTTAAATAGTAAAGATTATATAGCAACTTAAATGAAAAACCAAACCCACTGCCAGTGAGTTCATTCTAACCCTACAAGACAGAGTAGAACTGACCTAAAGGATTTATAAGGTTATAAATCTTTATGGAAGCAGATTCCCACCTCTTTCTTCTGTAGAGCAGTGGTGGGTTAAACTACTGGCCTTTTGGTTAGCAGCCATGTTTTCACCACTGTGCTACCAGGGCCTGTTTTCATAGCAACATAGAAACTAAAAGTAAAATACTAATTTAAACACAGGAAAACTGTAAAATTAAATAGACACTATAATTGCTACTTTATAATATTGTTGTTGTTAATTGCCATCGAGTCGATTCCAACCCATAGTGACCCTGTATAGGGTTTCCAAGGAGCAGCTGGTGAGCTTGAACCACCACATTGCAGTTCAAATGGCTTTGTAGTCTGGCACATTAACCCACAGTGCCACACCAGGACTCCATGTAACCAATTAAAAAAAAAACAAAAACCCACAACTACTATGAACTAAAATAGCAATAAATTAAAATATTTCCTTAAATGGACAGTAAGGAGTAAAATTTTCCCTTTAAAGTGATTTTATCATGTGTTTTTAGAAAACTTTGTTTAAAAATATTTTCACTTTATAAAAGACTTTTAAAAAGAGTTTAAAAAACAGTAGACTTCCTGTATACCCAGTTATCATGTCTTAATCTCTTCCAATCTATGACAGTTCCTTGATCTTCCCGTCTATTCATGATCTCACACATCTCTTGTTCTTAAATATTTGCCCAATAATTTCAGCATCCATCCATCGATACATACATGCATATATCTTACCTGCAGTAATTGCTATAGTGGTATTCTAATAAATCTTTTCTATCATCCTCATTTCTGTTATTTTAGGAATTGGAATTCTTCTCTAAAAAGAAGAGTTCTTCTCTCCCATTTGTTAACTAATTCAGATATTTATTTATGACTGTCATGGTCGAACTGTGTTTCCAAAAATTATGTTGAAGTTTTAATCTCAGGTATCTATGAATGTGACCTTATTTGGAAATAGCATGATTACAGATATAATTAGTTAAAATGAGATCATACCCTGATCCAATATGACTGGTATTCTTATAAGAAACAAGACATATACCGATAAGGGGAAGTAAGGGAAAAACAGCAATGAAGGTGTGAGTTAAGCCCTACAACGTTCAATAGACTCCTGCGAACCCTGGTGGAGACATGGTTGGCATGCAGTGTGGCAAGACCTGGGGACTCTTCGGACCAGAGTCAGTGACATAACCACAGAGGACTAGAGTGGAGAGTGAAGTGTCCAGCTGATAAGAAGAGAGGGCATATGCATAAGAACACCCACACTTGCAGATAATACCCACTTGACCTGACTTCAATGACTGGATGATCAGAGCTCAATGAGAAGAAGAAAGAGGAGGAAAAAAAGAGTAATCTGATACAATTTGATGAACTTGACCTGCACCTATGGATGCAGTAGCTCAGAAGAGGGAACAAATCTTTATAGCAAGGATCATTCCTGTCCCCTCCATACAAGAGAGTAGACAGAGATGGGCAACTTGACATTGGCTACCCAAAATGGGGGAGTTACAAAGGCAAGAAGTGACTGGATTACAAGCTTTGAAGAGGGAACCTAGATCCAGAGGGTGTGGAGGAAGGTAGAATCTGCACTGAGTAGTATCCAATTCATCTAGGTGGGGCTGATGAAAGGAAATGTGGATAGGTCTCTTGTGACACAATAGTAAATAATTGTTATCAGGACTGATTGTGAGGGTTGGAAATGTAAAGGTAAACGTTTTGTAGCAAGGAGGGGAATGATTAACTTTGTGGTCTAGGAGCAGAGGTCCCTGGGACCATCAAGGGAGGAGAGGGGAGAGCGGGAACCCTACCCAGAGAAGCAGTCATGCCTGAGATGGAGGCAGAGACGATGATGTGGAGAGATGGAGCAGCTGGGAACTTTAGACCCAGAGAGGGAGAGGGGCTCTGTGTGACGACCGGAGGGCCAGGCTTGTAGGGTATACCCTCTGGTTGGTTGATGATGCATGGAGGGGATTGTAACCATGGCAATGAAACGATATATGTTAGGATGAATGTAAAACTAATGTTCTCCCATGTAAACTATCACATAATTCACAATAAAACATTTTTTAAAAAAAGAGAGAGACAAGACAGATAAACTGACAGAAGACAGTCATATGTAGAAAAAGGTAGAGATTGGAGTCATTTGCCACAAACCAAAGAAAACCTGGAGCTACCAGAAGCTGAAACAGACAATGATAGATTCTCCACTAGAGCTTCTAGAAGGAATGAAATTCAGCTGACACCTTGCTTACAAATTTATATCTTCCAGAACTGTTAAGAGAATCAATGTCTGTTGTGTTAAGCCATGCAGTTGGTGCTACTTTATTACAACAACCCTAGGGAACTAATACAATGAAAATGGCTTCATGGATATTAATTTTATTCTTTGGGTTTTAAGCCAATTCTATTGTTATTTATTTTGTTGCTCAATGTTATGTGGTTTTAATAACAATAATAATGTACATACACACATATATAGATACAGATAATATTTGGGAATACTGGTGTGGCACTGAGGGTTAATGTGCTTGACTTCCAAATCAGTTTGAACCACCAAGGTCAGTGATTCAAGCTCACCAGCTGCTCCTTAGAAACCCTATGTATAGTTGCTATGGGTTGGAACCGACTTGATGGTACTTAACATATATATACTTAAATTCTTATAGAATAAATGTGGGAATTTCTACATCTTGTATACCAGAATGCAGGACACAGAAATAATCACAGATATAACAAAATGCACCTATCACACAGTGATCCAATCAGAGGAATGCTGCCTACCTGCCATGAGCTTCTTCAGCAGTTTCTGACTCTTGTTTGAGTCACGCTGTAAAATATCTTGTTCTTCCCGAGTACATACCTACAAAGTAATTAAGTGAAAACACCTGATCGCATAAATTATTTGCTTGATATACCTAAAAAGTAACTTCAAATTACACGTTGTTGTTGTTGTGTGCTGTCAAGTCAGTTTGGATTTATAGCAACTCTGCATAGGGTTTCCAAGGAGTAAATGGTGGCTTTGAACCTTGTTGTTGTTGTTGTCAGGTGCCATCGAGTCGGAACCGACTCATAGCGACCCCATGCACAGCAGAACTAAACAATGTCCGATCCTGGGCCAACCTCACTACCGCTGCCACACTTGAGTCCATCAATGATGCCACCGGGCCAATCCATCTCGTTAGAGGTTTTCCTCTTTTTCTCTGACCCTCCACCTTACCCAGCATGACATCCTTCTCCAACGATTGTTTCCTCTGGACAACATGTCCAAAGTATACTGACCTTGTAGTTAGCAGTATATAGTGCCACACCAGGACTCCAAAAATTATACATTAGAAATTATAATAAAATAATGAGAATGTTGGTATTTTCTTATCTGGACAAACATATCAAATATATACATATATATCCAAATGTTTTACCCCATTTCTCTTTCCAGTTGTCTCTTATGAGCCATACAATAAAACTGATCTCACTACTAAGTGTCCCTGAATGACTTGGTGGTTAAAAAAAGAGAAACTAACCTACTTTCAAAGGACAAAGATTGGCTGCCAATGGAAATATTGGGGGAAAAAAACATGCAAGGCTCTTTTTCTTCCTCTTTCTTCAAATCTTGTAGGCTCAGTCTTACAAGGGAAATTATAAGCAGATGCCTTATTAGAAGACAACAGAAAATGAAGTAAATTACAGAGCCAGTGAGTGAAAACTAGTCTAGCTTTCTTACATATTTTGTTTCTTTGCCTTGGAACATCATCTACTTATAAAATAGAGAATATATTAAGCAAAGAAAAGGTTTTATTATAAAATCACTACAATTTTAAGAAGAGAGATTGAGAAGGGGCTAGTTCAAAGCCATTTCATTTTGCGCTTATAAAAGTTTAAGACTTCAGCGCAAATCTGCTTTACATTACTGTTTCTTAAATAGAAAGATCCAAAGGACCTAATGGAAAACAGTGTATTTCCTAACAGTTGCCTCAGTGGCACAAAGAGTTCTTGTCAGCAGCTGTAGAGTATTTCTCTAGTGAAAGCCCCATATGGGAAGAGATTTACTGTCATTTCATGAACATTTTTATTGGTATTCATTACATTTTACAGGTCATCCATTGTCTATCAGCTTATTCTCTAAGCATATGGGAAAAAATTAAAGGCCTCATTAAAGAAGGGAAAAGAAAGCAATATAACACGGATGCCTATACCAACACCAAATGCTACTGCTTCTGCCTGCCAGTTCAACTAGCAATATAAGCTTCCTAGACAACTCATTAAGGAGCTCTGGTAGCGTAGTGGTTACGAATTGGACTGCGAACCTTAAGGCCAGCAGTTCGAAACTACTAGCCGCTCTATGGGAGAAAGATGAGGCGTTCTGCTCCCGTAAAGATTTACAGCCTCGGAAACCTTGTACAGGGTCGCTATGGGTCGGAACCGACTCGACAGCACTTAACAACAACAACAACAGACAACTCATTAAGGCTTTTTTGAGAGCATCATTAGCACTACATTTTGCAGTCATTCTCCCGGACGGAGTAGAGCTGTAATAGAGAGGTGTCCTAAAAACAGAAGCTATAATGACCTTCTGAAGATTATGTCAAAGTGGTTCTGTGCCCTTGGTGATATGAGCCACATTGGAAGACTTTGACAAAATGTTGTCATTTAAGGCCCTAAAGTTCTCTTGAACTGAAGTTAATCTGATGCAAGAATTGGATCTCTCAACAATATGTTTTCTCAAAACCCTTCCTACTAACAAGCCTCAGTACTTGGGGTTGTTGAGTTTTTTACTTGTCAAATTCATGCTGAGTTCACTGGATATCTTAGGAAGAAATTTACTAAGGAAAAGAGAAATTATTAGGGACCTGAATGGACAAACATTAAAAAAAAACAAAAAACTTCCAAAATCAAACCCACTGATGTTGATATTGAGTCCATTCCAACTCGTAGACTCATAGCAACCCCAAAAGGTTTCCAAAACTGTAAATCTTTAGAGAAGCAAACTGCCACATCTTTCTCCTGTGGAGTGGCTGGTGGGTTTGAACTACTGACCTTTCAGTTAGCAGCTGAGATCTTTAAACCACTGCACCATAACCACCAGTGCTCTCTATATTAACACAAGGCACAGGAAAGTAAAGTAGAAACAACTTACCAGAGAGCCACAGAATAAGCAGGGGCCAGAGCCCTCTTGTTCACAGACAATACGCCCACATGTCAGACAGTTATTGATTAGTTTATGCTTCTGGCCCAGGCAATCACAAGGGTGGCGACCAGGGAGCAGGACTGCAAGCCTGTCCTGTCCCTCTTTTGTGTATAAACTGACAAACTTAGTCTTCTTCTTCAAAGAGTTACTGTTCTCTTGTGCCTAATGGACAAAGACATTAGAAATATCATCAAACCATTATTGTTACTGTTAAGTGTCATCATGTCAGTTCCAACTCATAGTGACCCTGTAAATGGTTTCCAAAGAGCAGCTGGTGGATTTGAATCGCAGACCTTGTGGTTTCACAGTCCAGTGCTGATCCTATAGTGCAACACCAGGAGCCCATCCAACAATTAGAGATAATAAAAATAATCAGGGAAGAATCACCTCTACTCTGTCCAATAACAATTTATACATTTCCCAGAAACTAAGAAAGAAGGAAGTAAGCAGGAAAAACAAAAGTTAGCTATAATCAAGGGTCTGAGAAAAGATTATATACCTGAAAAACTAACTAATAATTCATTAACTTGCCTTTTCTGCTAGTAGCTTTTAGTCCCCTACAAGTGATGGTGGAAGTAGTCAAGGGTCTTTATGATATTTTTTAGATCAGCTAAATTGGACAGCATAAGAAATAAGGATGCATGTAAAAGCAGATTATATATATACAGCTATAAATATATATATATACATATATGAACAATAAATAAGATGTTCAATTAAAAATGACTCTAGAAAAGATAACACAATAGAAAAATGGGTAAAAGACCTAAACAAGCACTTCATAAAAGAAAATATCCAAATGATCAACAGACACAGGGAAGGTGTTGAACGTCATTACTCACCAAGAAAAAGCAAGTACTTAGAACAAACAAGATGGCGGATCAGGTGGAAGTACAGTAAAGGAGCTCAGCCAGCAAAAACACAGAATACCCGACCAAGCAGGCTCAGGGGATGGTCCCAAACTCTGAACCACATATAAAGGAATATGTAGAAGGTTGGAAGGCTTACAGCTGGGGGAATTTGTGGCAGAAGCAAGAAATCCATTGCTTTCTAATTCAAGACGCTAAGCTACTTGGGTGAGACCAAGCGGGGGAAAGATCAAAGCGGCTACAGATGCATGGCAGAACTGCAGAGATAAAGGTGTGAACATTCTTCTCTTTTGGTAGCTGTTCACTGGTCCCTTGCTGTCTGCGCACCTCCATGCGGGTGACTATACGGGTGCCTGAGCTAGTGGATACCCCAGCCCCACCCTCAGAGGGTTCTACTATGCATGTGCACAGATCGCCTTGAAATTTAAAGAGACAGTTTCCAATTAAAACCAAACAGCCACAGCTGGCCCTGAACTGTTTACAACTAGAAAAAAAGGCCTTAAAGGGGATTGTGGAGCGGGACAAGCAGACAAAAAAGGAAATAGGCCGAAAATTTAATGCTAAGTTATGTCAAAATGACCAACAGTGGCATCTTGAAA